>NW_028292569.1:29902463-30066058 GCF_029948245.1 Actinia tenebrosa
ATCAATGAGCAAAAAAACAAGGTTTGGGCTAAGGAGGAAGATGACGTCAGATACTACGTGGATGATTTGGATGACGTAAGTTCTTCGGTTCCAATGCCACCTAGTGCTCAGGAGGTTAAAAAAGCGCGGAAAAAAGCAGGGCAAGATCGCCAGCTTGAGGAAGTCCTGATGATGGTCGCGTTTGATGTCATATTTTTGTTGCAACTCGTTATTATATCATTTGGGAATAGAGATGCCTATTCTTATCCAAGTAGGATTGTAGTGGAAACCAACTACAATATCTCCAACTATACCAGCGTAGGTATTTCTTTGGATACAATAGTGAGGAGTAGAGCAGGGTCTATATAGGGTAGAACGTGGTGTATACCGTGTGTAGACCATGATGCTTACTGTATAGAGCACGGTGTATACTGGGTAGAACATGGTGAATACTGGGTAGAGCATAGATGTTACTGCGTAGAGCATGGTGTATACTGGGTAGAGCATAGATGATACTGAGAAGAGCATGGTGCATACTGGGTAAGAGCATGGATGATTCTGTGTAGAGCATGGATCATATTGTGTAGAGCAAGGATGACACTGTGAAGAGCATGCATTGATTATACTGTGTAGAGCATGGTTTATACTGTGTAGAGCATGGTTTATACTGGGTAGACCATGGATTATACTGTGTAGAGCATGGTTTATACTGTGTAGAGCATGGTTTATACTGTGTAGAGCATGGATTATACTGGGTAGACCATGGATTATACTGTGTAGAGCATGGTTTATACTGTGTAGAGCATGGTTTATACTGGGTAGACCATGGATTATACTGTGTAGAGCATGGTTCCTACTGTGTAGAGCATGGTTTATACTGGGTAGACTATGGATTATACTGTGTAGAGCATGGTGTATACTGGGTAGAACATGGATCATACTGTTTAGAGCATGGCGTATACTGTGTAGAGCATGGATGATACTGTGTAGAGAATGGCGTATACTGTGTAGAGCATGGATGATACTGTGTAGAGCATGGATGATACTGTGTAGAGCATGGATGATACTGTGTAGAGCATGGATGATACTGTGTAGAGCATAGTGCACACTGGGTAGAGCATGGATGATACTGTGTAGAGCATGGATCATACCATGTACTGCATATTCCATCTTTTGTCATATTGTCTTTAACAGATCCAGAATGCTAACAACTTTTGGGGCTGGATCAAGACCCACCTTGTAACAGGCTTGTATTACGAAGGAAATTTCAAGCAAGCAGGCTCCCGCCAAACGAGGGATGGATATGGAACTTTATTGGGTGTCCCAATCCTAAGACAGCAGCGAGTCAAACCAAACGGTAAACCATAAACGTTTAAAGATTTGACGCGATTTTAAAGTACACGACTCGCTTTCTGATTGGTTAGGCTAAGTCCTTTATGAGGGAACACAGCAAGCGCACGCACTTTCTTATTCGTCATTTTAGAATTAAAAAGCATGCTGGCTATCTTGTAAGCAGTTATAAAGCAGTTGCGGCTTGGCAGGAATATAGCTATTCTAACACTTCCCTCGTGTTATACCACTGATACCTGCGTGCTTTGTAACTGCACATAACGAGCGTGCATTTTTTAAATAATAAAAGACAATATTCAATATTTTTAATATTTTTCAGGTACATGTACATTAAACGAATACAGCAGTCCCTACTTTCCGCAATGCAACGTTCCAGTACCAAGTGTTGAACACTACGATGAAAAAGACTACAGCCCCGGGTGGAAGTATGAAGCTGCCCGTGACTTAATCACCCAGTCACCATGGATACATAAGAAAGGCAGCCAATCAAACACAGACTACACAATGTACGCGAGGATTAACTCCTACGAAGCGGGAGGTTACATAGCGTCGCTAGGTTACAACAAATCCTCGGCTTTGAAAATGCTGAATGAGTTGCAACAATTGAACTGGATAGATCGTTTCACTCGGGTGGTTTTTATAGAGTTCGCTTCCTATAACGGAAATATCAATATTTTATCCGACGTAGCGTTTGCGGTTGAGTTTACGGCCTTTGGGGGCGCGTTCCCGAGATTTGACCACTTTTCGTTCCGTCTCTATCGGTACTTCACCCCTTTACAACTAATATACCTCGTCTGTGAGGTCATTTTCATCGTATTTATCGTCCAACTTATATACAAAGTCTCCTGTGAAATCTACGAATACAGACTCGCTTACTTTGCCTCATTTTGGAATATGACGGACGTGGTTCTTGTCGTCGCTTCTCTCGTGACTATAGGCCTCTACGGCGCACGCGCAATACAACTTCAGAACGGAATCAAGGCCATACAAGAAAATCCTACACTTTTCTATGGGTTCTACCCCATCGCTCTCTACGACAACCTCGTTGCTTTTATTTCTTGTATAGTCGTTATAGTACCAACTCTCCAGTTCCTCAAGTTTATGAAATTTAACAAAAATTTTATGATCTTCGATTTGACCCTGAAAATTCTGATTCCTGACCTTAAGGGTTTTGTTTTGATTTTCATGATCAGCTTACTCGGGTTCTCCTTCTGGGCCTTCCACATGCTGGGAACTGAACAGGAACCGTACAGCACCTTTATAGGAGCCTTCAACAGTATTCTCTCTATGTTATTAGGGAAGTTCAGCTTTAGGGTGTTTGCGCCTGGCGAGTCCCAAGATTTTGGGCCACTTTTCACCTACGCTTTTACCTTGGTCAATGTATTTGTTATCATGACTATAATCTTGTGTATAATAACCATCGCGTTCACCAAAGCCAGGCAGGATAAATCGATCAAGAATAAGTACGAAATAGTGAAGTTTATAGTGTATAGAGTCAAGGATATTCTTGGGTTAAATCCTCCGTATATCCCTCCGAAACCAGTCATCAAACCTACTCCTGTTGACTTTAGCCAATTGCAGCTTGAACTCAATACCCAATACATCATGGAAAGTCAAATGTCTAGGATTCAGAGGTTCGCTAACGTGGTGTACAGCGAGGAGACCATCGATGACGTTGAGATTGTTGAAAGAATTTTGGGGTTGGACAATGGCGCAGAATACTTAAAAACCATAATACGGAAGAGAAAAGAAGAGCAACAAGTGTTGATGGAAGGACATCACCCAACAATCGTCCCACACGAAGACCAGGGAAGTGAAGAACCAAAAGAAACAGCCAATCACGGCCAAGACAGGCGCCTTTCTACCCTTAGTATTGAAAACGAGTGTTCACAGGATTTTATAGCCTGATTATCGTATCTTTGCGAGGTGTCAGGAGTCCCTTTTTATTCTGTATTCGTACTACTCTAACTACTTATTTAATATAATGTTATCAACTTAGTACAGTAGAACCTCAACTAGCCTCGTCCCAAGGCTACTCCTTCAGCTCTCCCAAATCCAAAATAGCGGACGCTTTAGAGCAGTAGCCTGGGACGAGGCTAAACCTTACCTATTAAGCGGCCAGTGCAAAGTCCCAAAGTGGGGTTTTACAGTAATTTATACCTCAATAGCGCAGCGAACAGATTCTAAAAATACCTTCAAGACTTTGACAAATAATAATTAATAATTAAATAATTTATAATAATTTAATACTTATATTGCGCGTGTTACATGGGAAGATGGTCACATGCGCATCACAAACTGAAATAGAAATATAAAAATATAAATCATGATCTAAACATACCATGTAGACCCGTTGCATCAGCCTCAAAGCAGCGCAACCAGGGCCGGGTTGTTCAAAGCTGGATTAGCGCTAATCCAGGATTAACTCTATAGGTCTTATTAAGAGTTAACCCAGGATTAGCACTAATCGGGCTTTGAACAACTGGGCCCTGGAGGGCAAGCAACGAACATTGCATGTCATTTAACCGTGTCGAGTGTTATACGAAAAGTTAGAATACTAACCGAATTAAACAAAGATCTACTCCGATCTTCTATGAAAATTATCTGCTGAAAGTATAGTATTGATGGTTTTTAACCATTCCCAAGAGAATTAAATAACAAAAGACAGGGCGGCCACGTTGGAGGATATAACAATAGAAATCATTGACAATTCTTTTGTTAAGTTCCTCCAACATGGCCGCCGTGAAAACCATCACTAAGCTTGTTTGTCTGATTTTCGTCTTTGTGTTCTTTTTTATGACGTTATCTGCGCGCTGTTCGGTAGATCAAGGTAGGGTGACACTACTGCTAAAGTAATCGTTGCTGTCAACTAGAGAATGTAAACAAAAGAATTGTCCATAGCTAAATATGGCAGCTCAAAACCATATGGATCCCAGGCTTTGCTAATTATTAATGATTATTAACTAATTATTTAATTTAATAACTTGATGTCTCATTTTTTCGCTTTTTTAAACGGAGAGGGGATCGATAATCTGGTTATTTGTTGCAAAGCTAATTTTTTCATCAGTTTAGTAGGAAAAGAAAAAAGAATAAAAGTAAGTTAAAAATAAATTGGAAATAAAAGGAAATGCGAAGAAAAGTAGGAAAAAATTTAAAAAATTTTTTTCCAGAAATGCCACTTTAGTTGTTTTTGTTTTAAATCTTTATTAAGTCTTAATAAAAATAAATTATATTTTTTCAATGTCTTTATAGCTTATATAATAAGTCATAAATATACTAATTAATTTTTTGTCAGTTGGATAATTTGAATAAAGAATAAAGAAAAGAGAGAAAGAAAAAATGGGAAAAGACGTTGAAAAAGGCAGCTACCACAGGGAACCCACCTCTTTAAAATAACTTCCCATGATGCTCTGTTCATACTTCCAGCTGCATGTTGAACGTAAACAAAATTTTCGGTAAGTACTTCATGTATGTCTGATTATAATGTCCTGGCGATGCTTTATGTTATTGTGCATGATGACGTTCACTCACTGTATCCTAGTGTATCCACTGTATCCTAGTGTATCCACTGTATCCTAGAGTATCCAGTGTATCTTAGTGTATCCAGTGTATCCTAGTGTATCCACTGTATCCATTGTATCCTAGTGTATCCAGTGTATCTACTGTATCCACTGTATCCACTGTATCCACTGTATCTACCGTATCCACTGTATCCACTGTATCCACTGTATCCAGTGTATCCAGTGTATCCAGTGTATCTGCTGAATCCAGTGTATCCTAGTGTATCCAGTGTATCCTAGTGTATTCAGTGTATCCTAGTGTATCCACTGGATCCTAGTGTATCCACTGGATCCTAGTGTATCCAGTGTATCCAGTGTATCCACTGTATCCACTGTATCCACTGTATCCTAGTGTATTCAGTGTATCCTAGTGTATCCACTGCATCCACTGTATCCAGTGTATCCAGTGTATCCAGTGTATCCAGTGTATCCAGTGTATCCAGTGTATCCAGTGTATCTACTGTATCCAGTGTATCTTAGTGTATCCACTGTATCCAGTGTATCCGGTGTATCCGCTGTATCCACTGTATCCTAGTGTATCCTAGAGTATCCAGTGTATCTACTGTATCCAGTGTATTCAGTGTATCCAGTGTATCCTAGAGTATCCAGTGTATCTACTATATCCACTGTATCTACTGCATCCACTGTATCCACTGTATCCACTGTATCCACTGTATCCACTGTATCCACTGTATCCACTATATCCACTGTATCCACTGTATCCACTGTATCCACTGTATCCACTGTATCCACTGTATCCCCTGTATCCAGTGTATCCTAGAGTAATCAGTGTATCCTAGTGTATCCACTGTATCCACTGTATCCTAGTGTATCCACTGTATCCACTGTATCCACTGTATCCAGTGTATCTACTGTATCCACTGTATCCACTGTATCCACTATATCCACTGTATCCACTGTATGCAGTGTATCCGCTGAATCCAGTGTATCCTAGTGTATCCAGTGTATCCTAGTGTATTCAGTGTATCCTAGTGTATCCACTGGATCCTAGTGTATCCAGTGTATCCTAGTGTATCCAGTGTATCCAGTGTATCCAGTGTATCCAGTGTATCCAGTGTATCCACTGTATCCACTGTATCCACTGTATCCACTGTATCCACTGTATCCAGTGTATTCTCTGTATCCTAGTGTATCCACTGTATCCACTGTATTCTCTGTATCCTAGTGTATCCAGTGTATCTACTGTATCCAGTGTATCTTAGTGTATCCACTGTATCCACTGTATCCAGTGTATCCGCTGTATCCACTGTATCCTAGTGTATCCAGTGTATCCAGTGTATCCTAGAGTATCCAGTGTATCTACTGTATCCAGTGTACCCAGTGTATCCAGTGTATCCAGTGTATCCGCTGAATCCAGTGTATCCTAGTGTATTCAGTGTATCCAGTGTATCCTAGAGTACCCAGTGTATCTACTGTATCCAGTGTATCCAGTGTATCCACTTTATCCACTGTATCCACTGTATTCAGTGTATCCGCTGAATCCAGTGTATCCTAGTGTATCCAGTGTATCCTAGTGTATTCAGTGTATCCTAGTGTATCCACTGTATCCACTGTATTCTCTGTATCCTAGTGTATCTAGTGTATCCAGTGTATCCAGTGTATCTACAGTATCCACTGTATCCTAGTGTATCCAGTGTATCCTAGTGTATCCAGTGTATCCTAGTGTATTCAGTGTATCCTAGTGCACGATGTCGTGCTACGTCTACGATAACCGTGCCTCGAAGACCAGCATCCTTGAGTGATCCGTATATCCTAGTGTATCCAGTGTATCTACTGTATCCAGTGTATCCACTGTATCCTAGTGTATCCAGTGACAAGTTCCAGACAATCAGTTTTGGACAGAGAATACAGTGGATACAGTGGATACACTAGGATACACTGAATACACTAGGATACACTGGATACACTAGGATACAGAGAATACAGTGGATACACTAGGATACACTGGATACAGTAGATACACTGGATACACTGGATACACTAGGATACACTGGATTCAGCGGATACACTGGATACAGTGGATACACTAGGATAATAATAATAATAATAATAATAATAATAATAATAATAATTTTATTTACGTGTCGAAAATTTCTAGTTTACAATAAATTGTGAACTAATAGAGGACACCTATCATCCTATCTTCCTATCTATACATTATAAAACCCCTCCCATCCCATCTACTTCATATGTAATTTAAAAATAAGTTAAAACAACCCCCGCATAATAAATATCAGATAAAATACAATGTAAGAATATTATCAAAAAAATACATCAACTAAAAAAATCTCTAAGTATTGCATAAATAACAATTTTTACATCTCTCTGAGATGAGATTATCAATATCTACTTTCCTTACTTTTCTCTTAAATGAGTTGAATGATTCTGAATTCTTAATATCCCTTGGCAACTTAGCCCACACAACCGGCCCGATATATCTTAAACTATGCTTACCATTAGTGATAGTATTAAACCTAGGAATTGTAAAATCGTCTGAATTTCTAAGCCCATATTTATGAACAGTATTTAAACTAAAAATATCCGATATATAGGTAGGACACAAATTGTTTTTAACTTTGTACATTAGTATTGCAATATCCTGCAATCTCCTATTAAGCAGTGTCGTAAGCTTGGCTTTAGAGAGGAGTTCGCTATAAGTACTATATTTATCTCTATAAATTGCTCTTAGTGCCTTCTCTTGCAGTCGTTCCACCTTTCTACTATCCGATTGTCTACAAAATTGCCACACTAGGTGACAATATGTTAATTGCGGTAAAATGAACGATTTATAAATTCTTAATTTGGCTAAAGTGGGTAGTAAATGTAAATTCTCTACATGACAATCAAACTTCAGATATTCATCAATTGTAACTCCTAATAATGTCATTTCAGAATTAGCCTTAATGTTCTTATTTAGTGCTGTAATGTTCAAATTTTTGTTTTTGTGCTTCTGTCCAAAACTGATTGTCTGGAACTTGTCACTGGATACAGTGGATACAGTGGATACAGTAGATACACTGGATACACTGGATACACTAGGATACACTGGATACACTAGGATACACTGGATACACTGGATACACTGGATACACTGGATACACTGGATACAGTAGATACACTGGATACACTGGATACACTAGGATACACTGGATTCAGCGGATACACTGGATACACTGGATACACTGGATACACTGGATACACTGGATACACTGGATACACTGGATACACTGGATACACTGGATACACTGGATACACTGGATACAGTAGATACACTGGATACAGTAGATACACTGGATACTCTAGGATACACTGGATACACTGGATACACTAGGATACAGTGGATACAGCGGATACACTGGATACAGTGGATACAGTGGATACACTAAGATACACTGGATACAGTAGATACACTGGATACACTGGATATACTAGGATTCAGAGAATACAGTGGATACAGTGGATACACTAGGATACACTGAATACACTGGATACAGTGGATACAGTGGATACAGTGGATACAGTGGATACAGTGGATACAGTGGATACAGTGGATACAGTGGATACACTAAGATACACTGGATACGGTGGATACAGTGGATACAGTGGATACAGTGGATACAGTGGATACAGTGGATACAGTGGATACACTAGGATACACTGGATACACTAGGATACAGTGGATACACTAGGATCCAGTGGATACACTAGGATACACTGAAGACGACAAGCTTCCAGAAAAGGCTCTGGACAAAATGAACGAGAAAGTACAGAATGCCCTATTCATACAGCACCCCATATTCTTGTATGTTTATAATCTGTGGGAACTTGCTGTGCAGAACACGATGAAAAAATTATCGAAACCCATGTTACGCGAGATGCGAGCAACACGTGGACACCAGCAAAAAGGATAAGAAAAGAAAACAATCTTACATTGACGCCACTTGACCGCACACATCTTTTCACAAGAAAAAGAACCATTTCAACTAAAGCCGTTTTATGAGAAAAAAATATTTATACCGACATTATTAGTTTTTGTTTCCTAAAATTGTAGTACACTCAAAAAAATTACGCGACTCTGATTGGTCGAGAGGAGTACAATTACAGCGTTAATCGTACTCCGTAGAAGTACCGAATTAAGTCGCTATGGAAACACGGCCAAAACAATGTCAACAGCGGCAAAAAGAAAAAAAAAGCCGTAAATACTAATACGAACTAATCTTTTTTATGCCTTTCAGTTGCGCGATGGACTGAAAATCGGCCGGCAAATACACAAAGATGAACGACGTCGCTTCACATTTTTTACTGAAATTTTGTTGAGTGAACTATAAACAAAAAATCGCACGATCGTACAATTTGGAATTAATAGACACTCGTGATGTTTTGAAAGTTCTTTAATTGCACTTGCCTTTCTCGAGATCGTGCGATTTCCTATACTAATACAATATATATGACGCGAGTATATATTGAGTGGGATTCATGTGATAACTTACCGATACCGAAATCACTCGCGTAACTCAAGGGCGGATCCAACAGAGGGGTCCAGGGCTGCGGACCCCCCTTTACAACTCGTTGTTTCCCCTTTTTTAACATACGATATATTAAAGAAAATTTTCTATTGAAAGTCATGACTCTTATGTAGGTTTATAAGTTTACAACAAATATAGCGGTATGTATGACCTCAAAAATAACGTCATTGATTGAATGTACTTTTTGGACCCCCCTCAAAAATATCCTGGATCCGCCTTTGAAACTAGACAAATGTTACCTCAGGTGGTCACACACGTGCCCAATACGAGGGCGTACAATAACACGAGCCGATCTATTATTTTTGGTGCGTTCGTGGGAAGAGCAAAGTTTGCATTCCTATATTACATAAATTTGTTATGCATACAAGAGGGGGATATTGTTTTGAAAGAAAGCATAGTTTAAGGGGCTTCGACGAAATTTAAGTTTAGTCCTCAAGTGCCTGGGCCGGTAAAAAAAATAAGGTTTTTGAGGAGAACCCTTCATCCCCAATGGTTATGGCCGCCGGTGGTCACACAACGCTTTCGCGGTTTTGTGTAGATGGCCGTCACTACACCTAGAATTCATGATTTCTGAAGCGGTAGGTAGTAAATGCTGCTCTTTCTTCAGAAAAATCCCTCAAATTTGCTAAGTATTGATGTCTCAAACGGCTTATAAAAGATTTGAAAAATATTATTTTATTTTTGGCAGTCATTTACTTGCTAATTTATGCAAAAACGATCCTTTCTGAAACAGCGTATTTAGGCATATTTGATCGATCGTAGAAGCTTAAAAACACATTTACCTAAGAATTTTTTTCCACAATCTTGAACAATATCATCTTGACATCACATACATTGAAAATCTCGCTTTTCCGTTGTATCGGCCATGGTAAAATTCTCACTTGTTTTGAGGGTACTTTTAAGCTCAAGAAAACTGTGTCTTGCAAATAATTCTTCCAGAAATTCTTCGTTACAGCTACATGTCTGAAAATCATTGTGAGGCATATAGAGATACCATATTTGAAGTTTATTAGGTTAGAAAGGTCAAGTATTGATTGTATTTCGTACACGAGATCGGTGATTTATCTCTATTTCAGAGTCGTCAAATTAGCATATTTGCCTACCTGCATAAAAATTCAAATTTCTCCCGAACAAAAAAGAATTTTGCAAAACTAAGTGCACAGGGATTAATATCATATGATAGGGTATCTAACTTCAAAGTATGAACAAAATCGATTTTTTGACTGTTGCCACGAAATTTCGAATTTGTCTGATTTTTACTGACAGCCGCTCTTAATTGTCCCAATTGGCTGCTGGAAAGTCTATCAGATTGCTTATTTCCACGTAGTCCATCGATTGGGAAATCTTACCTAGGCAATTCTATTACCAAGTTGACTAAATAGCTTGGGAAATGGGAAGCAGGATTGTGCAGGATTAATAACTCTTGTTTATAGTATTAAAAATTTGCTTGTTTGCAGCATTGTTGATATCTTGGTTGAGGGTATACGCTACGTGGATTCAAGTTTCGACTGCTTCGTTGTCATTGCCATTGACTGTAAATCAAAGAGTAGCTGAGTTAGTACGTTTGTTTTAGAAAGAGTTGAAGCGTTTTGGTGTGAGGAGGGTAAAGAAAACTATGTTTAATTTCTTTTGGAAAGCATAAGATGTGCAGTTATTCTTCCGAGAGTCTTTCAAAGCTGTATGTACAAGGATAGTAGAAATGTCGTTAAATTGTCTATATGAAAATTACAGAAGGAATGAAAGAAGCCAAAAGGAAGGAAGGAAGCAAGGAATGAAACTTTACTTTTAAGTGTCTAGTCTTCAAGCAGTTCACAAGTATACCACTCATATCATGGACCTCTTGCTAAAACTTGAAACAAACTTCATCTAATTCTGTTTTTTTTTTTCGGTTTAGTGGGAATCACATTTTTCTGTCAAAACGCGCACGCTCATAGAATATATATTATATATAATACATACATATGTCGTCTATAGAACTCTTACCTTTTCGCCGGTTCGCCGTTTCTACATCGTCACCGCGAAGCTGTGCTCTTGAAGATTCTGGGGGTATTTTTGATTCTCTGTTCTTCTTCCTGTGACATACTACGACGATTATGACAAGGATAATCACACCCAAAACACCACAAACAACGGCGATGATGATGATTTTCGTCTCCGTTAGACCAGGTTTAGTCGTAGCTGATTCTGGAGCAGGAACAATGGGCTTGCTCTCGTCCTTTGTCCAAGAAAACGATACTGGGTCTGCTTTCAAGACGGTTCCGTCGGAAAGAGTTACCGAGAAGTTACTATTCTTTACTGCTGCCTGTAGGTTACTTACAGCAGCATCCATACTGGCGCCAGTATCCGATGGACTTGGTATATAAGCAAACATAACGATGATGCTAGCCTTTGAAAGGGTTAGGTTAACAATGCTTGATTCGTTAACCTTCATAACTGTCGCTATTGACTTCCTGACATCGGCCTTGAATTGTGCCTCTTTTGCTGGGGTAACCAGAGTATCATAATCCCCAACCAAGGCAAACTGCGCTCTTCGAACAGTAATTGGTGGATCAGTTGGACCTGCTGTTGTGGCAGGGGCTGGTGTCGTGGTTGGTGCTGGTGTGGTTGGTAGGCTGTCAACCTGGAATGCAGCAAGATAACTGACCTCCGTACAACTACACTCGATGTACTTTGTACCATTATCGCCATTTACAGCAGTAGGATTAGTCACACAACCACTTGCAGTCCACGAGGACTTTCCAGAATCCCAGCGTTTGCACTAAAGAGAAAAAGAAAACATCCTAGTTAGGCTAACCAATAAATTAACAAAATCAGAATTGCAACTAACTAATGTACTTATTATTGTTAGCAAAACTGACAAACTATATTGACATTAATAAAAACTGATGGATGTAGTTTACTAAAATGATCGTTTAGTCATCTACTTTTTAAAGTAGCACGATCTGCAATCACGTGCATTTATCTCTATTTACGTGCAGTTGTAGAAAGTATTGTATCAAATTGAGCTAATAGTCGCAGTATATGAGGCGAAGTCTTGAACGGGATTTGAACCCGAGCCCTGGCGATTCCGCTGCCATGCTCTAAACACTGAGCTACCAAGTCTCATATGAAACTTCAAGGACACATTAGGTGGGTTTATCGGCCCGATAAGAAAGTTATCTATGTGTATGAGAATATAATATATTGTACTGCGGTTGTAATGTATCAAATTGAAATGATCCTCGCAGTATATGAAGCAACTTATGCAGCTGCAAATGGAAAAGTGGCTATAGAATATATCACTAAAGCGTTTGAATGCTGGACCTTAACAATGTATAAAAGTTACCTGGAAGTATGTTTCATTAGAAAGCGTAGCATTCTCCAGGACGGGTAGTTGATAGGCGACTGGGTTCGATAGAGTACTGATGGATATAGCTGCATAGGTCTCAGGGTTGTAGATTTTAAAGTCAACGACGTTTGTCAAGGTCTTATTATTGGGTGCGCTGCTTAACAAGTCGTAGATTTGCTGTGATGTAATCAAACATACTCCACTGCAAGTTGTTTCTGCCGCGCAACTCCAAGACGAATACGTTGTTTGTAAAGAAACTCCAAGCTTGATTTTGGCACTCTTTTGAAGACTCGATGGGCAATCGTTGCAAGCCATATCAACGAATACTGTATCTGCGGTTGCTAATGAATTCTTTTCGCTTCGAAGTACCAAAAGCTTGTCTTTAACAACAGCCGCGGGCATACCCAGTACTAGACCAGCACAAATCTTAATACCACTCGACTCCACAAGGGAAAGCACCGATGCTTTCGTGGCCATCGTATTAGAGTCGTAAAAATTTGGATCGATCAAGTTGCTCACCAGAGAAATTGTGGTTTCAGCCTGTTGACATAATGAGAATCTTGAATTTTTGATACCGATCCCTTTTATCTTTGTCGATATATGTCTATTATTTATGTCATTATGAATGAGGTGTTCACACAAAAATACGAACCTGAGACACGGTGTAAACTTCAACAGACGAACTACTCGCAACATCTCGCCTTCGCCTTCGTTTGCTAGAAGAGGCTCCAGTTTCAATTCCCAAGATTGTATCTTTTATGTTGTTCTTGGGGCTGTCACTCATTGCTGATCCTCCGCTAGTGATGGAACCCATAGATTCGTACATGACGCTCTTTGCTGCTGCGTCATCAGCCACACCTCCGTTTTGCAATATCGAAAGAGTCTGAAACATAAATAATTAAATTCGGTTTCTTGTTGGATCAATACTTATATATGGATACATGAATGCAATATAAAAGGACAAGGAATTTCCCATGTATGGTTTGTATTGTCTATTGTGCACATAAAGCAGTTCCGCTGTACTGGTACGTCTTTCCTTCGTGACATACATGATAACAGAAACAAAATAAACACATCTACTTACACTGCCAGCAAAGGCTTCCTTCATTTCAGTCACTGCAGAGGTTTGATTAGGGTCCGATGAGTCAGATGGTAAAGCTGACAACAGGGCGCCCATACCACCTGTAAAGTCAATTGGGCAATCAATTAGTTGTTTTGGCCTAGAATTGGTCATCTTGATGGCGACCCCAGTTACTAAACGTTTTAAGTTATTGCAAGCAGCCTCTTATCTTTAATTCTGTTTCGTTAGAAGCTGATAAACAAAAGTTCTTACCTAAAGCTGAGTTCCAGTCTGCACTCTCAAAGGATTTAAGGATGTCGTTCTTAGCCTCTCCAAGGAAAGCAGTGGTGATGACTTTAGGCATGACTGTGATTGTTGCTGTCTGTCTTGTCACAGCACCCAAGGCATCCTTACAGTCCACGAATACAGTCAAGGAATTGCTATTGGACTCATCACCTGTAAAATGTAATAACATATGTTTAAAGTACTGTCAATAACGGAATGTTTCTCCTCTGAGGAAACGATATATACCACAGGGTGGCACAGGCAGCATCCATATATCCATATATCGCATCCATATGTGGATATCACGTAATCATTCACGAATCACACACATTTCAAGAAAAGAATCACGCGTAACTGTAAACCTGAAGTTCACGAATCACGCTCTACAGTTTGATAATTTCACGTGCCACGCTCTACATTTTGCTATCATTTCACGCGTAACCTCTGTGCCACTCTGCTATCATCAGAATCAAATACAAACAACAATTATGTAGGAACTCTGCGTATTAAAAATCATTTTTAGTAAAAACGAGAATTTTGAACACTCTACTTGCAAGCTCAAACTAACGCTGTTCTCCTACAAGTCAGTCCTTCTCAGTGCAGTATTACACCTCATACACTTGCAGTCTTCTTAAGACTTTGAGGATTCGCGCTCATGGATAATATGTGTTCAATGTAAGTTCTTTGTTCTTTACCTGGTGGAAATTTGATACTCTCGACTTCGTTCGAACAAGCCCAGCAATTTTTCTTTTCCTGAACTTCCTTTCTTAAAGTACCCAAATTGATATTTCAGTGGCAGGTCAGCTGGATCGTCAGACCAGCCTTCAGAAGCACTTAACGTGTAGGTTGTCACCATTGCTGTGCCATTGGATGGAGAGATATCAAGAATTCCTGTTGATATAGAAGTTTGGTTTTGATTGTTAGTAGGAATTCCTTTTGGCATTTGTTCCATATCGTGGCATAGGAAATAGAGCACAAAACCCTTCCTTTCTTAGAAAAAAATCGTTTGTATATTAATTATCTTTTTCTAGAGAGCCGAAAATTTTAGAAAATTATAGAAAATCCAGGACTCACAAAAATTCTGTTCGACTTCTTTTCTCTTGTCGTTTGACAAAAGCTTTCGCGCCACTTTGCGCGCGCTCGCCCCTTCCCCATTCACATATGGTATAAACGTTATCATATATGGCATGATGAGCAAAAGGTGTTCATATCCAAGTATAAAGAAGGTTAAAGAATACTCAGTTCACTTTATGATGAGTAAATGACCAACCTTGTGAAGGAGCAGCATTAGTAGTGATGATCGTTTCTCCAGCAGCAGAAGAATCAGCGTGAGCAACAGTTACTCTAAATTTGTAATTCACACCATTGGCAAGAGTGTTTGCAGCAATGACAAGTGCAAAATTTTTGGACACTCTACTCTTGCCACTCTTCTTCTTGAAAGTGAAGCTCAGTGGTGTCAAGGCAACACCGGAAGTGGTGAGATCTATGAAACCAAAACCATCTTCCTCTACACACTCCCAGCTTACGTTGTTAGATGGCATTGTGCTCTTGGCGACTGCTTTGATGATGACAATGGAGGTTGGGTTTTCCTTGGTGTTCGCCTGGGGTCTAATTTCGACGTCTGGAGGAGAACCAGGTTCGACCTTAATGGTAACTGATTTAGAAGCCTTTCTAGATCCTTTGTTGTAGGTCATTGTGAACTTGTATCTAGTATGGAATAATTATTCATAGATTTAGACTACATATAAGGATGAATGTAACGAATGGATTGGTGGTAAAAAGATAAGTGGATTTAATGTAAGTCAATGGATGGATGGATCGGTGGACGTATATATGTAGTGTGTAAAGATGGATGGAAAAAGGAGTGGTAGATAGATGGATGGATGTAGTGTCTGTAAATGGATGGATGAGTAAATGGATTCACAGATGGATGGGTGGATGAATGAGTGGGTGGCGGGTTTAGTAGATAGATATTTTACGTGTGTAAATGGATAGATAGATGGTGGTAATTGATAGAAATGGTTTAAAAGTTGAATTGTAGTTCAAAATTGGTAAAAAATACTCCATTTTAATGTATGTATTGAAATGCAATGAATTTGTTTTGAAATATGTTGATAATGATATGTATTATGGGCATGTTTTATTACTCACTCTTATTCATGAAATAGTAATTCTTTTCTTAAATTTATTTTAAATTTTAAATCTATTGAGTCACATTTTTATATTGTAAAGCGTCTTTGAACTTAAGGATATCGACGCTATATAAATTTTTCCTTATTATTATTATTATTTTCTACTGTCATACACCACAATCGTTCTACACCGTTGGAACCAAAACACTCACTTGCTGTTTGCCTCCAGATTCGATCCTACATTAACAGTAATTTTTGCAGTAGAGGAAAGAACAAGACGAATTTTTCGGGCAGCATTTGCAGGATCGGGAACAAAACAGGGATCCCCACTACTATCCGCGCACTCCCAATTGTACCATTCTGAATCTGACGAACCATCAGGATCAAACGACTTTCTGCCATCTAGCGTTAGTGTAGACGTTGCCCCGACAACCCGATACGATCCACCTCTTATCTTAGCAACGAGGGGACCACTTTGAACGTCAAGAACTATGTTTTTAGTAGTGGATAGGGTTTGGTCGGATGCCATGGCGGCGGTGACAGTCAGTGTGTATCGCTACAAGAAGCAACATAATGAATTGTTAGTTGGACTTGGTCTCTAATAGGATGAAATTCAATTCTGGATTGATAAGTTTTTATCAAAGATTGGAGGAGATTTAACAACTACTACTCACTCTTCCTCCCTGTAGCGTTCCTTTCTTGATTTTCAGCCTTGGTTTATCGGTAACTTTGAGGTCAATTCCTACGGCATCAATTTCCCAATTAAACAAGACATTGTTTGCCACACTGTTGGGGTCCAGACATGGAGACAATATTGCCCTTGCTATAAAGGAATGAGAAAGAAATTAGTATACAAAATCTAGGCTTCTAGTCTACTGAACCATTGCCGAGTTGCATATCGAGTGGGAGGACTGGGGAGAGCGGACAACTGTCCACCAATGTATGAAATTGTATAATATCATTGAGTTTGACAAATGCAGCCCGATTTTTAACAAAATGAGCAAAAAAAAATCAATGTAGAGATTCATGGCATCATTTTCACGATTGACCGGTTCCGACCCAGTCCTCCCACGATATAAACCTTGGCATCGCATTCGTGAAAGGTAAAGCAAGACTGTTCATGGAATATTTGTGACACCTATCGGTTTCGAGAAGCAAGGAGGACCCAGAAATTGTAAGACAATCCAGAAAAATAAGTAAAAGCTAAGAGATGATTAATAGACCCCTTGCAGCACGTCCGAATGCAGCTCAGTATCCAATTCTTAAGCAATTGAAATTCTTTTGTTTTGTCGTCAAAATTGAGCTGCTTTGGCGACACATGCAAGGGGTCTGTTGCCAAAATGACTATTAATTACCCAACATTTGTGTGAAGCATGTCTCCCTGCCCCTAACACAGTAGAACCATTTTATATTTTAATTCACTGAACGATGCATTCATTCAAGACATTGAAGACTTTTATATGACACCTATCACAATTTTGAAATCCAATCCAATTGAAACCAACCTTGTATCGTAACATCTCTTGATGCCCTGACTTTTCTACTGGCTTGTCCTGCTGCAAGTATTGGTAGCTGTTTGTTCTCACGTTCCACCACCAGACTGGCATTCTCGCTCACTTCGCCAAGAAAATTTTTTACTTTAACCGTAAATTCATACTTGAAGCCAAGCACAAGATTGTATCTGCCAAATGCCAGTCTAGGACTAAATGCAGGAAGACCCGCTAATCTAGCTTGAATTGAACTTAGGTCTGCAGTAGCGTTTGCGGTTAAAGCTCCACTGTCTTGATCCGCTGCCCAGGCTACGCTCCATGTGAAGTTCAGCCGTCGACCACGAGCCCCGGAAGACGCAGACGCATCTAATCGTATTTTTGCGCATGCACCTAAGGACATACAAAAGATCAAAAGAATTCAATATTTCAATTTTCAGGTTTTTGTCTTTTTGTTAGTCGATATTTAAAATCTCAGACGGTTTTAGATTTGATGGACGTGCAGCGCCCGGAGTTGTAAAACAAAAACTTTTTTATTTATACACGGTAGGCATTAAAGCTAAGAGCTTGTGGGGCCGTGTATCCTCCATACACACTCCTTATTTACTACATTCGAATATTCATACACACAACTCTCAACTCACATGTTGATTTTTACGGAGGGAGGAAAATGGAGAACCCGGAGAAAATCCTCGTAGCATAGGAGAGAACAACACATCAAACAAACTCAATTCACATGTGGCGACCGCAGGGCTCGAACCAGTGACCCGTTGGACTCACAGCGCTGAAAGACGACGCGTTAGCCGAGAACGCCGCCCATGCTACCCATATGTCCCGTTGTATGGTTCGCAGAAACGTGAAAGCACTCTGACCAAACCGCTCTTTCCCTGCTTTGGAATTTATCATACCGTAAACGTGCTTTAAGTCAGCACCGTTCGTTACCCACTCATACGAAAACTGAGTACCGTATTTACTCGATTAAGCGCCTCATATGAGAGAAAAAAAATCTTATAAAGAGCACCGCCCCCGCATAAGCGCCGCATACTTTCATTCTATCACAACAATGCAGATTTCAATCGAAGCATCATCAGACTGAATTGTTCGACAAGTCAAAATAAAAAAACAAGTACGGTACAAGTCAATCTACACCAGCCTCGGAAATTCATTCTCCTCGATTACGATGTCTTTCATATCGAAATGTGTAAATAACATACAAATGTTATGATTTTAAAAAGCGCCACCCCCAAAGTGCCGCAACCAAAACACTAAACATCCAAAGAGCGGAGTTAACTCGAGTAAATACGTCACACACGGTATATGGTACTTACCAGCTTTGTTAGGTCCAGATAGTCGAGCCTTGGGAACAATAGCTTTGGGTGGACCCTGAACGACCAACCTCTCAGTTCCACTTGCACGTTTTGTAACTTCCTCGAATTTTGCAGTTAATGAGCCGTTGTTGAATATCACGGAATCACCTGGGGCGACTGTTGGTCTGCCAAGGAGACTGATGAACATTGTGAGTGGCGTACGCAGTCTGCACTTGGCTCGGGTTCCGAAGCTAGAAATGGATGCAGCAGAGAAGATTCCAGAACATGAACGTCCCTTATGTTGGGAAGGCTTATTCATTGTTACAACCAAGGCCTGGAGGTTTTGAGAAAATGAAATGGCCGTAGGATATGGAGAATTGGCGAAGAAATGGAATCCTGGAGCTGAAGAGGGTACATTATTATCACCTTCTCCAAAAGACACGGCAACTTTGAGGTCAGCAGACTTCGGTACATTAGGAAACAAGCATTTGACTGTAGAGCTGTCTACGTACAAAGCTGGGGAAGAAAATTTCTTGTTTGAAATACATCTAATGTATCCAGTATCTGGAAAACCAGAGCCAGAGATCGTAACGTTAACGGATCCAGATTTAGCTTCAGTCTCGTTTGGTGTGATGCTAGAATAGCTGATAGCGCTGCTGTCATAGAATGTGAAGTTGTTCAAGGTGAAGTAATTAGTACTTAGGGCATCCAACTGGCACCGAAGTCTGTATGTTCCAACATTTATATTCACAGTTGAGATGACGAATCGTTTGTTTTTGATGTCTGCTCTGCCCAGGTTTTGACTGTGAAAAAATTAAGAGTCGTTTTTGAATGGATATTTATGAAAATAGGAAACTAATATCACCGTTATTATCAACGCCATTTCCATTCATCGCCACCGCCACCGCCACCGCCACCGCCATCCAGCATATTTATTGTAAATGAAACCTTCTCAAGCATACAAAAGAAATAACACTTTTTCTCAATAGATTTTGTGGTATTTATTTTGTATTTCCAATTTGAAGAAGGGTACATTCAAATAAATAAACCACATAGTAACCTGAAGAAGGATCAGCCTGTTTCGTCGTGTTGGTACTATCTATTTACCATGGATAAAAAATTCACCAAAATTCACTTAAGATCTTCACCAAAATTGGATTTTTTTCCTGTATTACCAAGAACGCAGTTTCCACATCTAAATGAAGAATAAACTGTTGTTAGAAGACAGCACTAAATCCCCGTCCGTGAAAAACAGGGTTTAATAAATACCCAGACAGACAGATGTGCTAATAAATTATCTAAAAAATCTTTGTTATTTTGTTTTGTCATGCAAAGTCGTTCAGCAGATCAACGCTCAACTAAGCATTGAACATTGCTTTTACAACTTAGCCTAAACTATCACGCGTCAGTCAGCTGTTTCAAGCAGATCAACTGGCAGTTCTTCCTCAAGTTGCGCGCACCCAGAAAACTACTCGAAATAGCTTAAAACTTAATTTAACGATGTGCAAGCGGTTAGCAGGGATTATATCGTTAAAAAAACGAATTTTATTGAAACTTCACTGCAAATATATAATCGACTAGGATTTTAGAAATTATTTGAGTCCCGAATATTTTGTTTAACAAAGACACATACAAAGAAACGGTTGAAAACGATTTATGATGATATTGCCATAATCATTAAACCGTTAATTAGTGTACTTACTTGTTGATTTTCGCGCCTCCAAAGCACGTCCCAGAGCAGTCTGTAAAATTTCTGACTTTGCCATACTTCTGGCAGACACCACAGTTATCTCTGAATGAGGTACCACAACCTCCGCCACAATCCTTACGGAAATTGAATTTTTTGCCTGTGGTGCGACCCGTACAATTGCCGCAGTGATCTGTAGATAAATCGAAGAAAAACCATGTCAACATTTACCAACCATTTCATTGAAAGGAATAAAAACCTTCGACTTTCATCAATATCTTGCAACAACCGCTGTGCTGATCAAAGTCAATGCCACATATCGAGTCCTGGAAAAATTTCTTGGAAGATCTAAGTTGGTGTAAGGCTAATTGATTATAGTAATTGGAAGTAAGCAGGCCGCAGTGTGTTGTATTTGTCTAATGATCTGGAGTGTTGGGTATGACTGAAAAGATTGGGTTTCGGGCAAAGGTTGATGGAAAGGAAAGGGACGATGTAACCGTTCCATGATTAATCATGCTGCAATATATAGACTCTTTGTACATGTGACGTCAAAGCAGCTCAATTTGGAGGAAAATACCAAATAATTTCAATCTCATGAGAATTGTTGTTCTCATGGAAACCTATTGTTATGTCTCCGCATACCGACTGACTTCAAGGGGTCTATTACTGAAGATATTTAATAAAAACGGGAGGTGATTCCACGAGGAGCAATCTTATCAGTTGGTAAGCTGGCTTTTCTTTCTATTTCCCCCTAACAACACTCCTCGTCATCTTCAATCTCTTAATTTAATAACCTACCAATGCGAGCTCCAGAAAATATGACACCATCACATCCTTTGCACCAGAGCCCGTCACCTCCACACCGACCACACACATCAATTCGACCGCGAGATCCTGGCTTGTTGTCACAACCAAAGCGTGCAGTGAATGCCGATGCATACTTGATACTAATCGAGGCATTCTTGTCCGTCGGGAAAAAGAAGTTGTGCACACCATCTGTATGGTTGTCGCTCTGGTCCCAGGCAGCAAGTAATACGTTGGCCTGTTTTCTGCCTTCAGTGTTGCTCCACCGTGCATCAGGGTCATGCATTTGGAATTTAAGGCTGCAAAAATATTGAAAATACGATTAAAATCAGCGTGGAATGCGCATTGAAGTCGTCCAATGAGTTATTGAAGTGCTCCCATCGGTCTCTTTTCTGAGGTTAAACCACATGACTGAAAATCCTTTGAGACATAAATACCTATAACGAAACAGCTGCCATATTGGTCGAATTAACGAGAGAAGTTAATGATGAATGATTTGTTATCGTCAAACAATGGCATAACGTAAGAAATGCCACATTAATTGATCATCACCTCCAACTCAAATATTTTAACTCTAAATTTTAATTGCCGGGTCCGGCCTGGGATTTCCGCGACCTTCCGTACGAACGTCTGATGCTTAACCAAGTGAGACAGCCGTGTGGCGGTTAAATGTAACGTATATTAATAGGATCCTTATTTATCCTCACCTCGACGTTGGCTTCAACAAAAGCACTTCTCCTCTTCCACTGGGTTTTCCGTTGATCAAAGTATTATTAAGGTTAACCAGTTTCCAGGATGATCCAGGTGTTTCATAGTAATAGGCCCCAAGACTACTGTTCTTAGCAAACACGATAGCGATACCAGGTACGTCCCCATCAACGTCCTCTATAAATGGTTTAGGCTTGCTAAACTTTGGAGGAGTTGAACTATACGGGATTGGAATCCTGGTAGTTATCTCACTGACCTTAAACCCATTGTATGGCGTCACACTAAGGTTGTATGGAATTGGTGGGAAATAAGTAATGAATGACGTCAGTATCGGAGCATCGTTTATGGGGATAACTTTACATCCCAGATTAATTGTCATATCACTGTACTGTACGAAGAATTTTCCACCGGATGGTAAAGTCACAGTGGCTGGGTCGTATCGCCTTGGAGGCTGAAATAATAACAACAAATAATTAATACTTGATTTGTCTTGCAGGAATACTTGTTAGCTACGTAGTGAAAACAGATTTGAAAACTTGATAATTGTTGAAGCATGAGAACACTGCTAGAACATTAATTTCTAATTCCATTTCGAAATCACTAACAAATCTTGCAATCTGATTGGCTAGAACTAAAACGTACGTAAACATTTTCAAATAAAATTTAATTAAATACATTTAAATAAAAAACAAAAACTTCTTGATTACTTGATTTAATATCATTTTAGTTTTTTCTTCTTTGGTTTAATTTTTTTTTAATTTAAAAACTTTTTGATTAAAAATATTTTATGACATGTGTTTATCAATTTTGCGCAATTTGGAAAAAAGAAATATGAATTAAAGTCTTGAAATATCAAAATTTGATTATAAGATAACCGGCACTCACCATTTCTTTTCCAGAAGTTTCCGCGGCAGCTAGGAACAACAAGAGACTCAATTAATGATTATCATGATATATAGTAGTGCTGTATAGGTGTGAGGACACGGATGGTGTTCATGATGATGATTGTGGCGATAATGGCAATGACAATGATGATTTTGGTGTTGTTGACAATAACAATGATGATTGTGGTGATGGTGACAATGACAATGATGATTGTGGTGTTGGTGACAACAACAATGATGATTGTGGTGTTGGTGACAACAACAATGTTGATTGTGGTGTTGGTGACAATGACAATGATGATTGTGGTGGTGGTGACAATGACAATGATGATTGTGGTGTTGGCGACAATGACAATGATGATTGTGGTGTTGGCGACAATGACAATGATGATTGTGGTGTTGGTGACAATGACAATGATGATTGTGGTGTTGATGACAATGACAATGATGATTGTGGTGTTGGTGACAATGACAATGATGATTGTGGTGTTGGTGACCATGACAATGATGATTTTGGCGTTCGCGACAATGACAATGATGCTTGTGGTGTTGGCGACAATGACAATGATGATTGTGGTGTTGATGACAATAACAATGATGATTGTGGTGGTGGTGACAATGACAATGATGATTGTGGTGATCGTGACAATGACAATGATGATTGTGGTGTTAATGACAATGACAATGATGATTGTGGTGACAATGACAATGACAATGATGATTGTGGTGTTGGCGACAATGACAATGAGGATTGTGGTGGTGGTGACAATGACAATGATGATTGTGGTGTTGGTGATGGTGACAATGACAATGATGATTGTGGTGATGGTGACAATGACAATGATGATTGTGGTGTTGGCGACAATGACAATGATGATTGTTGTGTTGGTGACAATGACAATGATGTTTGTGGTGTTGGTGACAATGACAATGATGATTGTGGTGTTGGTGACAATGACAATGATGATTGTGGTGTTGGTGACAATGACAATGATGATTGTGGTGTTGGTGACAATGACAATGATGATTGTGGTGTTGGTGATAATGACAATGATGATTGTGGTGTTGGTGACAATGACAATGGTGATTGTGGTGTTGGTGACAATGACAATGATGATTGTGGTGTTGGTGACCATGACAATGATGATTGTGGTGTTGGCGACAATGACAATGATGATTGTGGTGTTGGTGACAATGACAATGATGATTGTGGTGTTAGTGACAATGACAATGATGATTGTGGTGTTGGTGATGGTGACAATGACAATGACGATTGTGGTGGTGGTGACAATGACAATAATGATCGTGGTGGTGGTGACAATGACAATGGTGATTGTTGTGGTGGTGACAATGACAATAATGACAATGACAATGATGATTGTGGTGATGGTGACAATGACAATGATGATTGTGGTGGTGGTGATAATGACAATGACGATTGTGGTGGTGGTGACAATGACAATGATGATTGTGGTGTTGGCGACAATGACAATGATGATTGTGGTGTTGATGACAATAACAATGATGATTGTGGTGGTGGTGACAATGAGAATGATGATTGTGGTGATGGTGACAATGACAGTGATGATTGTGGTGTTGATGACAATGACAATGATGATTGTGGTGACAATGACAATGACAATGATGATTGTGGTGTTGGTGACAATGACAATGACGATTGTGGTGGTGGTGACAATGACAATGATGATTGTGGTGATGGTGATGGTGACAATGACAATGATGATTGTGGTGATGGTGACAATGACAATGATGATTGTGGTGTTGGCGACAATGACAATGATGATTGTTGTGTTGGTGACAATGACAATGATGGTTGTGGTGTTGGTGACAATGACAATGATGATTGTGGTGTTGGTGACAATGACAATGATGATTGTGGTGTTGGTGACAATGACAATGATGATTGTGGTGTTGGTGACAATGACAATGATGATTGTGGTGTTGGTGATAATGACAATGATGATTGTGGTGTTGGTGACAATGACAATGATGATTGTGGTGTTGGTGACAATGACAATGATGATTGTGGTGTTGGTGACCATGACAATGATGATTGTGGTGTTGGGGACAATGACAATGATGATTGTGGTGTTGGTGACAATGACAATGATGATTGTGGTGTTAGTGACAATGACAATGATGATTGTGGTGTTGGTGATGGTGACAATGACAATGATGATTGTGGTGATGGTGACAATGACAATGATGATTGTGGTGTTGGTGACAATGACAATGATGATTGTTGTGTTGGTGAAAATGACAATGATGGTTGTGGTGTTGGTGACAATGACAATGATGATTGTGGTGATGGTGACAATGACAATGATGATTGTGGTGTTGGTGACAATGACAATGATGATTGTGGTGTTGGTGATAATGACAATGATGATTGTGGTGTTGGTGACAATGACAATGGTGATTGTGGTGACAATGACAATGACAATGATGATTGTGGTGTTGGTGATAATGACAATGATGATTGTGGTGGTGGTGACAATGACAATGATGATTGTTGTGTTGGTGACAATGACAATGATGATTGTGGTGTTGGTGACAATGACAATGATGATTGTGGTGGTGGTGACAATGACAATGATGATTGTGGTGGTGGTGGTGGTGACAATGACAATGATGATTGTTGTGTTGGTGACAATGTCAATGATGATTGTTGTGTTGGTGACAACGACAATGATGATTGTAGTGTTGATGACAATGACAATGATGATTGTGGTGACAATGACAATGACAATGATGATTGTGGTGTTGGTGACCATGACAATGATGATTGTGGTGTTGGCGACAATGACAATGATGATTGTGGTGTTGGTGACAATGACAATGATGATTGTGGCGATGGTGACAATGACAATGATGCTTGCGGTGACGGTGACAATTGTAAAACAACCTGTAATGACATAGTATGTACATGTTAAGGTATACCGTCACCGTGGTTTTCCATAATGTTTTAATGGTGATTTAACCAGTCATAAAGCGTAGTCACAAGCAATTACGGTAAGATACATCGGCTACGATATGCCGCCTACAATCTAGCTTTATCATTTCCCAAACTGCTCTATTATGAAGGGAATGACAGATGGTCTGAAATGCGAAAACCTAAAACCAAAGTTCTTACCGTATTGAAAGGTTTGAGTGAACAACTTCTTGACGGCGTTTAATCCTTCGACATTTGAACCTTTTGCAATTAATGCATCGATTGATGACATAACCTTGGCCTTTGCTAGGAGCAGACTTCTTATTATCCAAGTCTTTCAAGACGCTATTGTAAGAATTTATGACATTCACACTGGCATTCTTGTCGTACAGGAGCTGTGGAAGATTAAATACCAAAAATAATAATACTAAGCCTTTGTTTAATATAGCGCTATTTCCATTTAGCCCAATAGCGCTTAACAATAATACACAAACTAATTATATATATATGATGATAATAAATAAGAAAAGAATACATGAAATAAAATTTAAGTCAAAAACCAAAACTAAATCAAATGTATGTGTAAATCATTCCTTAAAATCCAAATATCCTAATTTATGGAAAACTATGATATAAGCATTAATACAAAAAACAATAAATAAGATCAATATGCTAGACTAAATAGATAGATCTTTGGCTTAGATTTAAAAGAATCTAAAAACCTTGCATGGCGAAGACAGCCTAAATAAAAACAGAGCTAATGACATTTTTCCTATTTCCCCAAATTCCCATTTCCTCACATAGAATGAAGAAGGTGAACTCTATTTGGAAAACTGAGAAGTCTAAGATCATCGCCAATAGAATTTAAAACATTAAAAATCTCCATCTAATGGTAGGTTGTTGGAAAATTCCAAGTTCGTTTTGAGCCAAAGGTAGGGATATAGCGGAGAGGTTCTATTGCAAAAGACTTACAATATGGATGATTGAAGCAACATGGTGCGAAAACTGAAGAGCTCTGATAGGATAATCCATTGAGTATTTGACCAAATTAACACCAGCGAAGCTTGCATTGAACGGGCTATGATAATTGAGAGTTGGGACAAAATTGAAACTTGCCGAGATATCTTTTATGACTGGTTTGCCTCGGCTTACAGGAGGTACATTACTAAATTTTCCTGAAAAAAAGTTGATAATTCTGTCGTTGGTTAAAGGTCATCCCCTAATTGAAATATAAGGCGCGGGCGGATGGCCTGACTACCGTATTCATATCAGAATACAGAGACAAAGGAAAACACAAGGCTACACCTCGTGTTCCTAAGCTTGCTTCTCTCTTACTCTAAATCTTCCAGCGTGTTTATATCACAGTACAGAGACATGCGCGCGCATTTCATATTCAAATATATTTTTTAGCCAGATGACGCGCGCGCTTCCCATTTCCCGCCCTTTTGGAAATTCCAAATCAAAAGCCCAAATAATGTGTATTATTAATGTTTGTGCATACCTCGTCTGGGGTTGTTCTCCAGGCTAACAGCAGCAACACCGTATCGCGAGGTTTTCGCAAATTTGAGGGAATTAAGATAATACTGAGCAGAAGCCCGTTTCAAGAAAGGTAAAACGTCATCAGGAATGTTGCTCTCATGCGAGATATTACGAATCGTGATGTTCATTTTGTCTTCAAGCTGCAAAATACAAAATTTTATAAAAGAGTTTATAAGACATTTGTATTATAGCGTCATTTACTACGTCTACCAGAATCCCTTGTACACTTTCTTTTGTTCAGTTAATTAGCAACAATTGTCTTTACTATTCTCATGAGGAAATACAAATTTGAATTCAAAAAAATTCGCGAAGCATTTTGGTAGCGGTAGTCACGATGCAAACGGCCTATTACTAGTACGACTTTCCCACTCAGTCTTGTTTATGATTATCCTTATTATTCTTATTATCATTAGAGTTTTTTATTTTCATTGTCATTGTCATTGTACTATTTATTTGGCATGGATATGTGGATAAACGCAGCTATTTCAACAGTTGCAATACTCACAGAAATTTTATTAGGTCTGGAGTCTTCTTTGACCATGCAAGGCACATCTTTTCTGCCCAGTACTGGTGAAAGTTGATAAGCGAGAAGAAATATAGCAATGACGTCATCCGCCGCTCTTGCTGAGCTCGAAGCATCGATTTTTGCTCCTACTTTACCAGAAATGACTGTATAGTTCAAAAGTATGACACCGTGGTACGCTGAATCACTGGGTTTAAAACTAGAAATAGAAGCAAAAATGAACAAGATGAACGAGATGAAATAAGGCAAAGCATCATGACCACCATTAATAGCTCTTCCATTCTAACTTCCTTGTCTTTGCTCTTCTACGTGTTTTTTAGTTTACACTTCCTTTGCTTCATTTTTCTATCTGCTTTTCTTTCTTCCTTCCTTTTATTTTTTTACATATCCATTTTTCCCGTATCTCCGATGATCCCCTAAGCCTTTTCCCTCTTGTATCTCAACCTCTCTCTCTTTCGCTTCTATTTCTCGATTTTCTTGTTTTTCTCCTAACCTTCTATTATTTTCTACTTTCCTACTACTGATTTTAATTTCTCCTTTACCATTCTCTCTCTTTCCTCCTATTTCTTCATTTCCCCTCTTTCATTCCATCGTTTTTCAATTTCATCCATTCTTTTTCTTTGTACTCTCCATTCCTTCTTACCCCCCCACTCATCACAATTTACAACCAAAATGTTTCCTCACTTGATTCTCGATGTTTTTTCAAGTACGAGCGCAGACGATGGAGAAATACCACTGACTTCGACCCAAGAACTTCCGTCATGGTAGACCAATGAACCACTTACGTTGGAAATCGACGTAATTGCGATAGTGTTTCCAGATGGAAACAGAGAAGGAGTGATTGTCTGTAGTTGTTCAAAGTACCATACCGTTTTATAGACGATTTTGGATTGGGGTGGTAAGCAAGGAATGGTGTTATTGATACAGCCTCCAAGTATGGAACACTTCATTTGATCTGCAAAAGAAAAGACATTGTGTCAGCTTCACTGAACCATAGGAATCCCAACCTATTTTATGGTTGCTTGAGTTAATAAAGCTTGGTTCACATCTCATGACATGCATCTATCAAAAAAAAAAAACACTCATTGTACGCTCACTTTATTTTAATATAGTGAAGAAACTCAATTTTGAACTACACATAACACTCATGGTTGTGTATGTTGTATCTAAAACTAAGACATCCCTCGTGCTTTTATTGTATAGTATGTTTTAACGCCTGTCTTCAAAGCAAAAATCGAGTGGTAAAGGCAACTAAATACTAGCAGACAGAAGCGAGGAAAAAGCAACAAGAATCAAAATAAATTTGTTTTTTGAAACTATGAAATTAGGGAAGGGTGAGGGGGAACGGGAAGTGAGAGAGGGAGCGCCGGCCCGCCCCTTCCTTCTCCTCTCCCCCCTCCACCCCTTCCTCAATCTCCTAGAGTGCCACTACACAGGCTACTTAAAATTAGATTTACTACATGTAATCAGAATTTAGCCAATCTGCTATATATCTGCACACACTTGGTAGTTGTATTTATAAGCTTTGGTTGCCTGCGTAGTTAGCAATATAACTTCCCACTACCACCCCCTAGGTCCAGAACCCAATCAAATAACAATATAACACTGGTACTTACACGGTGGGCATTCTCCCGGTGCAAGACAGTAGTCTGAAGACCTGATACAGCGGCTGGTCTTGATACAAAACGTCTCTCCAACAGGACACTGCGAGCATGGAGAGCCTTTTGGAATACATTTACGACTGAGATAAAAGAACAAGTATTAATATAAAAACTATAAATACAGTGTGTGGACCATTCCACTCGAAATCCTTTGAGATGTGAATAACGATGAAAAAAACCACCATGTTGGTTGATCTAACAAGAGAAGCTAATGAGGAATGCTTTGTTATCGTCAACCAACATGGCGGCTATGACGTAACACGCGCATGCCTCATATACAATAAGCCCTGCTCAGGGCATTTGTATTATGGCATCATCAATTTAAAGAAACCTGGAAGACACTTTGGAAAAAGAAAAAAATTCGAAAAGCATTATTTTCAGAAAGGTGGACAAAGCAGCACAAAAGAAGTTGTCTTTTGTCTTAATGAGTGACTTTAAAAAAAATACAAACTAGGGAAAACGCGAAGATCACTCAACACCTTAACAACAACGATTACCTATTTTTACTTAAATATTCTCATCTCAAAATCCAGGAATTTCAACCAAACACGTGAAAGGGAGACGGTGGAAGGCAAAGCAGGTAATAAATGAAATATTGAAAACAGATTTTGATGAAATATTTGATAGGAATACCTTCGTTTCGCTACATATTTTTAGGAAAAAGGACCTCCTCAATCTACCCCGAATTCATTCCTGGAGGTTTGCCAAAGAACAAAGTATTTTTACCTTTTGTCGCATAAGTAAAATCCCTCATGGCATGGTTCTAATTTTCTTTCGAGACATTTTGAAAAGTTCTTGTTTGCTCCACACTTGAAGCCACCGTACAAGGTTTGTGGACAAAAAACCTTTTTTAGTTGGCACGGAAGAAGAAAACCTGTTGACCAAAACCACACGAGAAAGGTTAATAGAGAGTTACTTATTGAAATGATAGGACACCCTTTAAACGAAAGGTTAACGGAGAGATATATATCGAAATGGTACAACACTTTTCTTAGATTGGGGAATCAAGTTCTCACTTCTGGGGTCTCGGGTTTGAGTACCTGGACTCTACACCACCATGTGAGTAGAGTTTGTCAGGTCTCACTCTTCTTCATGGTTTTTTCTCCTGGTTTTCCGGTTCTCCACCCTCCGCAAAACCTTCTCTAAATTCCAAATCGATCTGTGAATTAGCCGCACCCTAACTTTAATCAGCTCAGGATTAACTTGTTTCAGGGTTTGGTAAAATTTGACGTCTTTTGAATTCTATCATTTATTTTCTGTTTTCAAGAGCATTGTGCATTTCCACAAAAATAAGCCAATGAAAGTAAAAAATATAAGACCACATCTCCATATCTCCCATCAAATAGAATAGTTTTACTACTAACCTGTGCCGTTGTAAGAAGCGCCAGTGAAGTTCAAGGCAGGGGAATCTTTACATGGGCCTCCCTTCTTTACACACGCGAACTGCTTTGGACAGAAGTCATGGTGAGGTCCACAAAATATATCAGCTGTTGAGATATTGTGTGTGGCATTCATAGCAAGAAGAGGGATGGGGATAGTGCAGTTGTCCATGTTTGAGATACACGAATATGATGCAAGGCAGAACTTTTTGCCAGCAGGACACGCCATTCCAAATGGACTAACACTGGTATTTCCGGCGTTCATCCAGTTTTGCAAAGCTCTCATGGTGCAGTTGCTTGAACTTGGTATGCAGCTCATCGTGAAGAGACAGAAGCTTTTACCTCCAGGGCAGGATTCACCCCAAGGTGACTTAGCAGACATTCCATTATGGTCCAAGTTAATACCACATGGTTCAGTTTGACATTCGTTAGAGAAAAAGCAGAATTTTTCTCCCCGTTTGCATTGCGGGATGGTGCCATTATTCTTTCTGAAGTACTTGGTCAGGTTTCCTGGTGCGTTCACAATCAATGGGCAGACTTCATGTAGCTTTCCACACGCATCGACCTGTTGGAATATTTTTCCACATAGTGTATCCTTACAAGCGTCCATCTTGCATTTCTCTCCCATTCTGATGCATCTGTATCAATTTTAAATCGTTTAATTTCAAATTTAAACATGAATAAACTATTTGCTGCAAAGGGGTCATGCATCAAACATTTATATGCAAGAAAGTTTCATTTTACATCTGAATCATATAAACCTATGAAATTATATGGTATTCAATCCCAAATAAGTTGATTCCATTCCAGACACTCTGCCCACAAACCTCTGACGTATTTCGGGTAAGCAGGCTTTTGTATCCGTATTCTTCTATTTACATAAAAAAGTTACAAAATTAGAGGTTACATAAAGCTTAGAACAGGCAGTTACCTATTGCGGTCGGGACAGAAAGTTTCTCCTGGTGGGCAGCAGTGATCAGAAGCATTGATGCATCTAAAAAAGCAAATTGTGAGATATTTAAACAAAAATAACAATAAGGTCATAGTTATCTAGGATGCCACTAGAATACGTAACACGATCATCAATGATGTCATTCTACCTATCATCATGAACGAATCCGTTCATCACCAATGAGTAGCTTCATGCACTGCAAAACATCATTATCTACACAACATTAAACAATAACCTCGACGATGTTGTCACCACCATCATTGACGCCATCGTCAGTTATACAGCATCATCATTATCTTCAATATTATTCACATTAATTTATCATTATTATTATCATCACCGGCAACCAATATCCAAAAGCAGGTAAAATGGCCGTGAGTGTAAAAGAGTGTTTAATTCTAAATTCTTTTCCGTTCGAAAAACTAAAATTAATGTTCCACTTTTCCATTCAAATTTTTTAAAACCTTTTTTGCAAGTGTTGGATTAATGCCACACCATAATGATGTTTTCAAATAAGATGTTTCTAGATTAAACTCTTAGTTATTTGTGAGTTCACAGTATTGTTGGCTTAATGACACAAGATGATACTGTTTTCAAATAATATTTTTCTAGTTAAACTCTTAGTTATTTGTGAGTTTACAGTAGTGTTGGCTTAATGATACAAGATAATACTGTTTTCAAATAATATTTTTCTAGATTAAACTCTTACTTCTTTGTGAGTTTACAGTAGGCAAATCGAGGCGCAAAACAACGGTACTTGGTGACATTTCGCGTAATCAAGCACTTGCCAAGAACTGGGAAACACTTGTCAACACCATACTTTTTACGTTGACAAAGGGGATTGGAAATCTTGCAGGCTTGCATCCAACCTTTGATAGGAAAAATATGCATGATTGCAAGGTAACAAGCCAAGATGAACGACATAAATAGAGGGTGATAATTGAGTAGTGTATGCTTACCGGTTCCTGTGTCGTTTACTCCAGTGTAGTTCAAATTAGGGAAAGCATTGCACTGACTTCCACCAGGGACGCATTTCAACTGATCGAGACAGAAATCATCGTGTCGTTTGCAGAGATCGTCAATGTGCGAATCATTTCTATTAGACGATCCGTTTACAGAAACGTTACCAGCATTTCCATGTGGAGTCATCAGGTTGTATTGGCATGAAGCATTGGCACTGATGCAACTCATCGTGGCAAAGCAGAACTTGGTACCAGCATTACAGACATGACCATTTGGACCATACGTCATATTACCGTTCGTTATCCATTTATATATTCTTCGAACAGAACAGACAGCCTCACACTGCATCGTCAGACCACAAAATGATTTCCCTCCAGGACATGACATTCCCCAAGGGGTACTAGGGTTTTTGTTTTTGGGGTTTGAACTGTTGTTGTGTGGAGTACTGCTGTTATTGGATGGTGCACTATCTAACGTACAGGGAGTACCAGAAGGGGTACATAAACCACTGAGAGGACAGTAGGTACCGTTGCTATGACAAGCCATTTGGTTGACTGCAGAAATTGCATGTGAGAAGGTCGAAGCGTTCCCATTTACTAGAGCATCACAAACTTTAAAACGGCCTCCGCAGAGATTGCTGGACTTGGAGAGCGTGTCCTTGCATGGGTCTGCACTTGGTGGGCAGGGGTCTGATGGACCTTCATAGGGACAGGGCTCGTGGAATGGAATGCATCTGTTGAATTCAAGAACAAATAGAGTCATTTATTGGTATTTATAACTCAAGTGATATAAACAGATATTTCCGTGCTTTTGAGGTTTTAATGTTCGAGTTCAAACCAAAGCAAGACAATCAGTTAACTATGGATAAGCTTAGTTTTGTACATGAAGCATGGTTGGTTCTTTTTTGTGTGTATCTTTAATGTAAAAGCTTTACTTTCAAACAACAACCCTATCGAGACTAATTATTTCTGTTAAGAGCCTTACTTTACTGGAATTTTGAAAGATGATCTGATAAATATTGTAACAATATTCTTAGTCTCACCTTCCATGTGAATGACATTCGTAATGATCGCGAGGACAGCAAGTCTCGTTGCTAAACATACATCTTCCGGCTCCTTTACAGAAGGTCTGATTAGCACCACAGGATGGTAACGTCGCATTTGGTGATGTTGCGTTTGGTGATGTTGCGTTTGGTGATGTTGCGTTTGGTGATGTTGCGTTTGGTGATGTCTTTGATGGTGATGGAAGTGGTTTTGTATGATTCTTTCCCTCACAGTGAGAGACTTTGGGAAAGCAATGAGCCAAACCAGCCAGGCTACGAGTGCACACACTTTGCCGTACTTGACAAAGCTGCTTCCAGCCTATCACCAAAACAAACGTTAGTAAGTTATTCTCCTCATAAGTACACGAGCTGAAAGTTAATTTTCAATGAGACAGATTTTCTGAATTGGGCATTGAGGTGCAGATGAATAAGAGTGTTTGAGAAAGTTCAAAACTTGGAAAATTTTTAACTTTAGGATGTAGGACTTGTAATTATCCCATTGTTTAGTAACTTACTGAATTATTTTTGTATTTAAGTCAAGAACTTTTATAGAACTTCCCTATGAAGTACTAATGGTCTTAAAGGAATGACATGCGGTTTTAAAGTCTATGAAAAACAATACGCCTTCCAAATCAAACTCTGATCCTTTGTCTATGGATCCTTTCCAGCCTATTCTCATAGCAGCTCATTTTGGAGGAAAAAATAATGAATTTCAGTCGGTTTAAATTGTGTCATCATCCGCTGGATGGGAATTGCAGGGTTTCGATCAGATGATCTTTAAATCTCATTATCTGCTCCAAATGGTGGTCAAACACTGACCCCTTTGTGCTGTCAACCACAAAGAATGCTACTCAAAGCGCGTGCGATGCAGCTGATGAACATTCTGCACAAAACGACAGAAGTGACGTCAAGTGAAAACAATCACTGCCAGGGGTCTAGAAAAACAGTAATCTAAGAGTTTTTACGTACCTCTCCCAGGGTCGGGTCGGTTAGTCATGTTTACAGCTGGAAATGCATTGCAAGTGCTGTTCATAGCAATGCACCCTCCTGTCTTGCCACAGAGTTTTTCTTTGTTCTCGCATGGCGACCCGGATGATGCATTGAAAGACACTTCACACGAAGCGTTTGCAGAAGCAATACAGCTCAATGTCGCTAAACAGAAGGTCTGTCCAGTCGAGCACGACTGTCCGTAAGGTCCATACGTCATGTTTCTATTTAAATGCCAATCGTATAGAGCCTTCAAGGAACATGTAGTGTTGACTGGAAGACATGACATCGAGATTGAACAAAACTCTTGGCCTGCACTGCAATTGGCTCCCCATGGGGTCACGTTTTTTCCAAACCGAGAAGCGACTGTGTCGACATTACAGGTGGAATTTGGTGCGAGACATTCTCTTGTCAAAGGACAGAAAACCTGACTACCATTACAGCGATTGGCTTCAAAAGAACGAATTTGATTAGATGCATTGCCATTCTCGATTGCAGTACAGATCTCATTGAGAGAGCTACAGATTCGATGCGCCTTTACTAATTCAAGACAGGCGTTCAACTCTGGTGGGCATTCATTCTAAATTGGAAGACAAACGAGAAAATTATTAAAAGATAAATTATGTATGTGTCCCTCAGTTTTACGGCTAAATCTTTTGACACTGAAATAAAGTTTATGTATTTACATATGAATAATGATATTTGTTCTTTGCATAAGAACATAAGAAAATCATTAAAATTATTCAAAGAAAAATTAGAAAAGTAAATGTAAAAAGATGTGTGGAAGCTCTAAAAAAAATTTCGCTAATCTCCATTGCAAAGTACAGCAGTGGCTCAGCTTAACGGGGTCGAACCGGCTGCTGAGCACGTGAAGCGCATCTGGCAGCCATGTATAACTCTGAAGCCCTAACCCGTTTAAAAGGAGTTCAGTTCAAATTGCATTATTAATTACTTTTATGTTTTTAAAAGAACCTGGAAAAAGAAGTTATAACTACAGTTGCATCGAAAATCTTCAGTGGTTTTTCACATCAGAAAATTATTAAAAGATGAGTAGATGGAAATTGCGTGGAACCTCGAAAAAGGAGTATAATCCGAATTGCATCGTTAATCGTGTTTGCGTGTTTGCTTAAAAATATTAAGAGATAAATTAGGAAACTATATTTAATGTTTAAAAAAAGTTTCGTGGAACCTCGAAAAAGGAGTTTGTCAATTTGCAGTGACCACGAATAATAGTTCCTAGCCGAGGCTGGAGTTTCCGCGCATAGGAAAACTACAGTTTATCATGCACGGTAACTCCAGCCTCGGCTAGGCATTATTATTCGTGGTCACTGAATGGAACTGTAAGATGAAGTATCTTTGAGTGTTACTTTTATAGTATTAGTATAAAGATAATCCAAAAGGAATGTCGTATTGTACATATTACATGCACGTTTTTTACTAAGAAAACATAAACTTCAACTGCAAAAAAGGTTTTGAATCGAAATAAAGATAAGTTCTTGGACTCTGGCGAAAAAACGAGGAAGGCATGTGTCTTGAATCAAACGGTATTTTTAAAGATTTTTTTTTGTGTGGAAGTATCTGTGCAAATACTCGAGATGCTAAAACAATACATTTGCAAAACGCCTTTTCTTCTGGAATATTAGCATAACAATAGACCAATGATTGTTTTTTGTAACAATTATCGTAGAATGATAAGTTATACACCGTAGTGAAAATAGTAACTGACGTTTCGGACGTTAGTCCTTCGTCGGAGTCAATAGAAAGTAAGAGTAAGAGAGATGTTTATATTGTAGAGGAGAGAGAAAACGAACCAATAAGAAAAAAGCAAGCCATTTAACAAAGGAAAACAAAAGGATCGAAAACAACAATAGGTGGGAAATAACTTAATTATAAGCGAAGCGTTCGTTCATCCCGTGGGGATTAACGGTGCCAAGTGAATGAATTAAGCGCATTTCTTTTGTTTTACGATGATTGTTGCTGCAGTGGGTTAAACACAGACCAAAAACAATAGCATTAAGCTCAGAGTGATTAGCAGAGTTAAAGTGCCGAGCAACTGGTTTAGATAAATCTTTCTTGCGAATGTCGTAAAGGTGGTCTCTAAAACGATCACCTAATCGGCGGCCAGTTTCTCCAACATAGAGCATGTTACAGCGTGAACATTGAATGCAGTAGATGACGTTAGAAGAAGTACAATCAAAATGATCTGTAATATTAAAGGTGGATTTGGGACCTTTAATAGAAGTATGTGAAGCAACAAAGGGGCAAGTGTAGCAACGTTTGCGAGAACAGCGAAAAGTACCGGGTTCTTTATTAGAAGGAAGTACACCTTTAACTAAGAAAGAGCGTAAATTACGGTCCCTTTTGAACGAAAAAAGAGGGCGTTCTTTGAAAATGTTGGACGTGGTGGGATCAGAGTTGAGTAAATTGAAGTTACGATTAATGACAGGTTTGATAGAGTTGTTAATAGGATGGTAAGTGATAGTGAATGGAATGCGGTTAAGGTTAGAATTGCGTGATTTGGGGGTGAGAGCAGTGTTACGATCTATGGAAGAAGCTTTAAGCATAGCACGGTCGATGATGGTAATAGGGTAACCACGATTAAGAAAAAAGGAACGCATTTCTTGACATTTGTGAGAAAAATCAGTGTCGTCACTACAAAGACGGCGCAAACGTAAGAATTGCGAAAAAGGAATAGAATTGAGAGTGTGTTTAGGGTGTGAGGAGGAATAAAGTAAATATGAATGAGAGTCTGTGGGCTTATAATGAATAGTGGAATTGAGATGATTGGCAGAAATACTCACAGAAATGTCAAGAAATGTGACAGAAGTTTCACTAATGTCCCAAGTGAATTCAAGAGCTGGGTGAAAAGAATTGACATAAAGAATAAAAGAATCTAGGTCTTGTTTTGAACAAGATTAGAAGTAGCACCAATACAATCGTCAATGTAGCGACCAAAAAGCTCAGGTTTAATGCCTGGATAGAGATCAAAAATCTGTTGCTCGATGTAGCCAACAAATAAATTAGCATAACTAGGTCCCATTTTGGTGCCCATAGCTACACCGTTAATCTGTCGAAAAAAGCGGTCGCCAAAGGAAAAACAATGAAGGGTGAGAACAAGTTCAGCTAAACGCAATAAAGTAGGAGTGCTAGGTTCCAAAAAGGTGCGAAGATCAAAAAAATGTTTGAGAGCATTGAGACCTTCATCATTAGGAATGACGGTATATAAAGATTTAACATCCATGGTAAATAAAAACTTGGATTGAGAATTTTGAAAATGAAAGCTATTAAAAATCCTGAGGGCGTGATTAGTGTCTTTAATGTAGGTGGGTAGAGTCTGAACGATAGGTGACATAGCTACACCCTAGTGTTTACTAGCCATCATCTGCATATTGTTTTTTGTAATTAGCGATAAATATTTGGTGGTTGTCATGGTGACTGGTTTGTTGACGGTCCCGTTGCTAGTACACTTAGAGCGTCAACTAATAAATCGACTAAACAAGCACAAAAATAAACTTTCGGAATTACGAGTAAATAACAACGAAAAACAACGCCTTCAAGAAAAAGACGGGTTGACGCAAAAATTGAAAAAAAAAATTTTTTAAGTACTAAATTCACGAAATAATCTTTAATCCTCTCGTTTCTGTTGCAACAATGGACTTCCTATTCGATAACGATACGAAATAACTGTAGTACTTAGACAAAAATACTCTCACTGCTGGCACGGTGTTTGAGACAAATCGAATCCTACTACAAGTTCAAAATTTATTAAATTTAAAAAACTGGAAACTTTTCGGGAAATATAAAATATAAAACCTCACATTTTAAAAGCTGTTGTTGCATAACATGAAAGGATTGCATAAGAAAAACTTAGCAGTCACCTCTTGTCCAGATTTCTTTCCATGCTGGAATTTTGTAAAAATGGTTTCATTGATGCAATAAGCGTAATTCAGTTAATCTTAAATAAAGCCTTTCAAAATCTTTTTAAAGCGAGTCCGTTCGTAACTCAGTTAAAGATTCAAAACTGTCTTGTAATCCTTTAAGCTCGGTCAATCTACTTCACCTAAATCACTCGTAATCATTCCTCTAGGTAATGCAGGTTTGTATTTGTAAATGTTACCAGTTTCAATCTAACTCCAGATACAAATGCAGTAGTAAAATCCTTTATTCACTCGTTAGAGCTTGATACTTGTTGCTTGCGCTTACACGTGTTCTCTCTTATGTATTTTATCTCTATATACATGTCACTTGATACTATACTAAATTATGTCACACAACTAACTTATTGAAAGCGTGACAGTTCATACACTTCACACTCTCCGCTGCTTTAAACGAGAGTACTATCACTACATAGTAGTTTAGTTCCACTGCGATGTAAACTTATCTTGCTATTGAACTTTTTTCCATGTTTGCAGTTTGGGGTGATCAAGTCCAAACGTTTAACACAAAGCTCCTTATTGACTAAGTTCCCCTGATGGCAAACCGTACACTTCCATCAGTTATCCAGTGGATACCGGGTGTTTGAACACCGTCTAAGTACTAAGGCGTACTTTTGTTGATACTACTGTGTCTTTTCTTTTCTTTGATAAATGTCGCTTAAGTTTCTTCTTATATAATTTCAATTCAAACGATTAGGAAACAAAGCTAATCAATGTCCAATCAGTGTCATAATTAACAACAATGCTTAAAAATACTAAATGTTCCTATAAGTGAGTTCAGTAGTTTGTCGTAATTCCATACGGACGATGGGGTGGAGCAATCCATGGGTTGTAGATTGGCATTCTACCACAGTATGGAGTTGGCTGAGTCAACTGGGGATAAAACGTCTGAAACGGCTGATATGGCTGAGGCGTTAGTCTGGGCTGATAAGGTACTGGTGCCTGATATGACTGCATGTTGCATGGACCATTGTATGGATTGGTACCGTGCAACAACACATCATACCCATACCTTGCGGGTAGTCTTCTTTCACGTGTCGGGTACCTAGGCTCTTGTTGGGGCTCTTGAACTGTTTCCTCATGTGATCCATCTGTATCATCTGTAGATACGTCTTCTGCCATCTCTCCTTCCGCTTGAGAGAAGTTATTTCCGCCTTCATCAGTATGATCCTCTTGAATGTCAGCATCAGTATCAGCATCTGCAATAGGTACCGACTCAGATACTTGTCCTACGCTGTCTCTGTCATCACTGTTTTGCTGAAAAGCAGCAGGAGTTAATCCGATATCGCTATCTGAACTACCAGAGTCGTCACTTTCACTCAGATGCTGCTGTTGCCTCTGTCTTGTACGTGGTCGCCGCCGTGGTCTTTGCTGTCGTTGTTGCTGTGGAAGTGCTTGCTCTAGGAAGTCACAGGGGTAAAGGAGGTTCTTGTGTAGTAGTCGCGAGTTACCAGCGTGGTCTTCTCGCTTGACTTCATAAACAGGTCCCGTTCCTTTGCGACTCACTACCACGTACACTTTGTCTTCCCAGTAGGAACGCAGCTTTCCAGGGCCTCCTCTAGGTGTCAGGTTTCGCACCAGTACACGGTCTCCCTCGCGGAGCTCCGTGAAGTTGAGTCGTCGATCGTAACGCTTCTTGCTCTTTACGTTGCTCTCCGTTACGTTCTTACGAGCAATGTCATACGCAGTCTGCATCGTTGTCTTCCAATGTTTGGCAAAAGCACGATGATTAGCTGCACCATTAACGTCACGACCGATTAGAATGTCAACTGGAAGCCTTGGTGTCCTGCCGAACAAAAGGAAGAAAGGCACAAATCCCGTGCTTGAATTGGGTGTACAGTTGTAGGCGTGAACGACTTTATTAAGGTAGTCTTTCCAGTGTGACTTCTTGTCCTCAGGAAGTGTTCGCAGCATCGCTAACAACGTCTGGTTGAAGCGTTCGGTTTGGCCATTACCTTGAGGGTGGTAAGGGGTCGTTCGAGTATGTCTGATACCGCTAAGCTGCTCCAGTTGGGTAAACAGATGGTTCTCAAACTCCTTGCCTTGGTCGTGGAGGATCCTCGCAGGGAAACCGAACCTGGGAATAAACTCATTGAAGATCTTATCTGCCACAGTTCGAGCAGACTTATTCTTTGTAGGATAAGCCTGGGCAAACCTGGTGAAATGATCCACGATTACAAGGATGTATTCATAGCCTCCTGAGCTCTTTTCTAAGTGTAGAAAGTCAATAGAAATGAGTTCAAAAGGTGATGACGACGTAATATGTTGCATCGGAGCACGTGTTGACTGTTGTGGGTGGCGTTGTTTAAGGCAAGGACAGACATTCGTTACGAAGTGTGTGATGTCTTGCTGCATACGTGGCCAGTAGAAACGCTCGCGCGCCAACTGGATGACACGGTCTGCTCCTAAATGTCCCATCTCTTGGTGCAGTTCTTTGTACACTAGGGAACGCTTGGAAGCTGGGAGTACTAGTTGTAGGTGGTTTGTAGTGTGTCGCCGCAATAATTCGTCAGCTCCCACTTCAAGCTTAGTCCACTCTCTTAGTAGGGCTCTTGTGTTTCTACTTTCACGTTGGAGCGCTCGACGACTGAGACGCTGTCCCTGTTGTTTGATCTCGACGACTCTGCTGATACTAGGATCAGCCTGTTGAGCTAGTAGCAGTTGGCGGGTAGTCAGTCTCCTTCCTTCGACATCACGCAAAGATGGCTCTTAATAATTAAGATCAATGTGGTCACAAATGGAAGTGACCCACGCTGCATTACCAGCGCTCAGCATCGCAACACCAGTAAAGGTAGCGTTTATTTCATCTTGACTAGTGGTCTGAATGAAATGTTTATCAAGGCTAGCTATATCAAAAGGCATGCGGCTTAGAGTGTCCGCAACAGTGTTCAATCGCCCAGGTTGATATTTGATCGTAAAGTTAAAATCTGCAAGTTCAGCGACCCATCGATGTCCCGTCGCGTTCAGTTTCGCTGTAGTTTGTACGTAGGTTAGAGGATTATTATCAGTATACACCGTGAAGCGAGGTGCATAGTACAAATAATCCCGAAACTGTTCACACACGGCCCACTTAAGGGCGAGAAATTCTAACTTTCCCGAGTGGAGGTGGTAATTGCGTTCAGCCGTAGTCAGTGTTCGAGATGAGCAGCAGGTAGGGGGACTCGCGATCGATGCCAAAGATATACGGGTTTAACTCGCGGATTTACGAAGACGGGTACAGCAGATTTATCGCAAACGGAGGTTAAAATATTCCTTAGATATACATGGCCACCATCAACGACATTCAAAACAAAACTGTGCGCAGGCTCGGAAATCAGGTGATGGATAACTCAGACGCTGACTTTGTCTTCGCTACATTTATGGAGGGAAAGACAGACAAAACTATGAATCACAAAATGGCTGAAAAGATAATCAACAGAATGCCGGCCGGTGACTACCGTTTGGAGTTGACATTCGTAAAGTACTTAGACGGTGAGTGGATAATAGAAAAGGGTCGTAATCCTATCAGAGCGTCTGGTAAGCAGAACCTGTTCGTTTTGAATAAGCACACACGACCGGGAGCACTTGAGGGAATAGACATGCTCTTCTACGAGGTCGCTTACCCGGTTACCGTGGTCATCTACGGTGCATACGAAATTAAGAAGCCGGACGTTAAGAAGCTTAAACCAATGCGACATCCTGGTAACTGCGTTGGGAAGCTGGTTAGGGAGTTTTTCGAGGATTCCTCTCGGGGTGGTAAGCTTACGCCAAAAAGAAGAGAAGCCATCAGGAAATGGGAGCATTCTACTCGTAAAACTGGAGGAACCATCGAAAACATCAAGAAGTTGGAAACCACGTTAGGAAGGCGAATCCATGTGAAAGATATCACCGACGGCTTTATTTACCCAGGAACGCATAAATACGAAGGCAAAGGTGCTCCCATAGTCATTTACCAACACAACGCGCACGCGTGGAGGGAGTTGAGGTTCCCAAGAAAGAAGGAGACAAAGGTCTATAAGAATTCCCCATTGACAGAATTAGTTCATGAGAATTCTATTTGGTTAATGGATTCAGAAGGATGTCAATTCATGACGCAAGATGGTACTTTATACCGACCAGAAGTGGAACATCAACGCATTAAAAGCGCCTGCGAAACCCTTGGTGAGGACTTTTCAGACGAAGTGCTCAGCTCTCGCAGCTTGGACTTCTTAGCCGCGAAGAAAAGGAACGGCTGGAAACCTACCCCAAAAGAGTTCAAAGATATCTCCAAAGCTTGCGTAGAACACGGTCACGGCGGTCTTTGGAATATGGAGTACAACGAAGACGAGTACGTGTCGTTGGATATGAAACACTGTTACCCCGCCAGTTTCAAAGGCCTTGGGGATTGTAAGGACTATTATGACCGTTACGGACATCCAGACTCCCAATTCTTTAGGGTGTCACTACCGGGTTACTACGACGCCCCAGCAACGGGGTTCATCAGACTGACCACCTGGGAGTTAGCAAAAGACTTACATCCCATAATTTACGCGTGGTATGGGAAGCACCTGCAGGAGAAAGAATGGATACCCATACCCCTACTGAAGTTCCTCGAAGAGCGCAAGCTTTTAAAATACACAGCGCATGAAGCCATACTCTGCCATAGCGCCTTTACACAATGGCTTCCAGAGCACAACCCCACAGCGCGTGTGGTCACAGGTAAATTCACACAGGGCGCAAAAGAAGGCGAAAAACACATGCAGCGACGCTTAATAACAGACGCCGGTGAGCTAAGCTTCCTCATAAAACGTGCACATGACCAAGGAACAATGGTATCCGTAGAGAAATGGGACTACTTCATAGAAGGTCAAAAAGAACAGAAATGGAATGCGCTGTGTTATTACCAAGACCATCGACCACAGTATTACCATCTGCGTGCCAGCATGCTAGCATATGCGCACATCAATCTCTTAGCAATGCTGCTACGGTTTGACAAAGAGGACATCCCACGCGTAGCCACGGATTCCTTGTATGTAAAGCCAGAAGTGTTAGAGAAGATGCAGGAGTTCTACACTGCCGATGAACTCGCAGAAAGTGGTCCAATGGCGCGTCAAAGATGAGGAGATAAAAGCATGGAGAGGCCGTGTAGCAATATCACGGAGAACATCTTTACGGTAGCGTGGAACCAACCGGGGAGCCTCTACCGTCGGTTGCGGACCCAATCTCTTACCAACGCTTCTCTTACCTTTACGGAACGGGAGGCAGTGGTAAAACTACCAGGGTTTTGGAACTCTTTCCAAAGATAAAGGTGTTAACGCCAACGCACCGTCTGGAAAGAGAATTAACGGAGATGGGTTACGACGCGCAGACCTACCACAGCTTCTTCCGCTGGAATGGTCAAAAGTGGGTACCAGAAGCCATCCACGACATACCCCAGGTGATACTTTGGGATGAGATTTGCACCGTTCCTTTAGAAATCCTGCAGGAATTTGTAGAATTCCTCCGTGGAAAGTGTCAAGTGATATTCGCCGGAGATCCTTGCCAGCCTCCTCCAATAACCGGAGAGATGCCCCATAAATGGTTAAAAGAAATGGTAGACCACTCCGAAGAAATTAACACCGACTACCGCAGTAAGGATCAAATAAGAAACCTGAAAGCAGAACTTCGGGGCCTTAGTGACGCGGAACAAAACAAGATACTACGCAAGAGGGTACGAGCGAAGAAATACGAGGACTTCCTTCACACATGGCATCCAAAGGATTTGGTGCTAAGCAGCAAACGCGCATCACAGTCTCGCATACAGAAAGACTTGCTAAATATACACCGAGAGCGCTTCCCTACGCATTTGGTGCCCGTTTCTTACAAACCCCACGACACCCGCATGCAAAAAAGAGACGTCTGGGTACCTGGTACCGACATCCAACTGCAGAACGCAGTAACGCATGATAAAGCCTGGGTACCCATAGAAAAGGTGGAAAAAATAACCTCCCATCCAGACTGGCGCTTGGGCTATTGCATGACAGTCCACAGCGCGCAAGGGCTTACCATAAAAGAAACCTTATGGATCATAGACCAGCGGCTGTGTTGGAGCAACCTTATCTACACCGCCTGTAAGCCGTGTGGAGTACTGCCAAACAGTTAAAAAGAGCCTGGGGTCCGCAATTGCGTTACGACCGCACCCCCGAAGAAGTAGCCAAAGAGAACATTGCTAAGAAGCTCCTTCGCTACAAGCGCCACGACGAAGAAAAGAGCAAAGATCCCCGCTATGCGGGGATAAAGTTTGACCTATGCGTGGACGACGTCTATGAGAAAGGGGCAAGGTGTGCCAAATGTAACATACCTCTACTATGGAGGTTTGACCCAAATGACGATCAACAGTTCTCCGTGGATCGCATAAATAATAAACGCGGGCATTGCAGAGGCAATGTAAGACTGACATGCCTAGAGTGCAATCGGGCGCGTGGAGCAGCACTACTCTGAGTCTTTGGGGACTATGAGCAGCTCTTCCTTGACAAATCCACGACTTGGGCCATCTAGGTAATACAACACGGGCTGCCCTTCCTTGGTGACGGACTTCGAAATCTCATACGTTTCCAGGGACCAGTTAGGATCCGTGGCTCTCTTACTGCCACCTTCGAGTTCCCCCGGCTGATAGAGGTATCTGACCACTATGTCGCGGGGTAGCTTTTTTTCCTTCAGTCCGACCGCCCTTGAACTTCTGACGTAGGACTTGTGTTCCACGTGTTTCTTTTTTATGGCATCCTTGGGTTTCATTCCCGTAGCCCTGGCCACCTCGTTGTTCAAAGCCACGATGACCTGGGGGAGCCTCTGAGTCCATTCCCTGTTGCGTTTGGAGGGATCTTCCAGCTCTTTCCAATACTGGTATCCAAAGAGACGCTCGGCCAAGGTCTTATTGAATCTTTCGACGATGCTCTGACCCCTGTGGTACTCAGCTTCGGCTCTCCTAATCTTGGTGTCGTGGTCTTTCAGGGTTTTGGTAACCACGCCCATGAACTCTGTCCCCGCATCCACTTGCAGCAGCTTAGGCCATTTCAAGACGCGCTTATAAATCCTACCTAGGGCTTCTGCGACTTCCCCAGAATCCTTGCTGGTTATGGGTTCGGCGTCCTTATATCTGCTTGCGATATCAACTACGGTCAAAGCGTACCTATAGGTCTTTTTTCTCACCTTGTCGTGCGGTAAGAAAAGCAAATCCGCCTGATGAACTTCATTGGGGGTATTTACGGTGAAGCTAGGGCCTGGGAATGTACTTAGGCACGGGAAGATAAACCTGCCAGAGGGTTTGTTTTTTTAACCAGTTCTTAGCCGTTTCTTTTGATACCCTGGCCGCGGTCGCGAGTTTCTTGATGGCCGACGCTCCTTTCCAATAGCCTTCGGGTCCATAGTAAATCCTTTTGAGTTTGTCCTCTACGCGGCCCATTATATGAATTCCAGGACGAGATTGATTTGACGTCCATTGAAATCCACCGTCTCTCCGTCCACTTTAATGGTGATGTTTATGCTTTCTACCAAATTAGACAAGTCATAACTCAAAGAAATGGGAGTGTATTCTTCTGAGTCAAATGGATTACCTTTGGGCAGAAACTTGGACATAAGAGAAGACTTTTCTCCATTGTTGTAACTATGGACTAAATCGCAATAGACTTCGTAAGAGGATGCGACTTTCCATTTCACAGGTATGGCTGTGTTGGTAATCGTCTTGCCTGAAGCACATAATAAAGATCCCAATGGGTCAGACTTTCCAAAAGTCATTGAATAATTTGACATATTATGTTTGAGGGTCATTTCGTGCGGCAATCCTGTGGTGAGAGTATAACCGTGTTTTGCTAATTCCTTGGCCAGTGTGATTGGTGTGTAATGTCCATCGGGCAGCAATACGGCTTGATAGTTAGATCCTCCTGTATGCTCAGTGACTATGCCCCTAATCAGGTTATACCAAGAATTGTACAAAGAGCAACTTATGAGCCTAACCTTATGGGCTTTGATGGGGGGATTCAGATAAGTGGTAAAGTCATTCTTGTCGCTTTCCAAAAAGACGATCATATATTTCAGGAAACACAGTTTCCTTCGTTAGAGCAGATACGCCAAAGCTACGCCTCCTGCCAGCCCTGCGATTCCTACGAAGACCAGCTCACTATCTTTTTGTTTCTTAGAAGGCTGGTAGTAATTCTTGAACTGGGGCTTTCTCAACCCCGTCAATGCCGCGGGGTGTGCTTGCGCATAAAGTTTAAAGGCGTAGTCTGTGTTTTCAAAGTTCTTATCCGCCTGCATCTTGTCTTGGTAGTTCTTATCCAACCAATCCCTGTAAGCTTGTCTTTTTTCATTCCAAGCTGCCACGTCCCTTTGATATTTCTCCAGCGCTAAATCATGCCTCTTCCTTTCGGCGGCTAAATCTCCGCTTTTGTCGCCTCTGACTAATCTATCCAAATACTGACCACCATAATTAGCTCCAGTGAATGCTAAAGCTGCAATAACTCCGCCTGCGATTAAACTAGCCATTTATATTAGACGCAAGCAAAGCTTACGTCGTCGGCAGGTACTTTTCCTTCCGTAGGTAATCCTTTACCATGATAGCCCCGCCTACGGCAGCGGTCATCTTAGCAAAATTAGCGAAGCTCTTGCTTGGGTCTTCAGTAAAGTCTTCTTTGAGCACTTTCTTACCTACCCAACCAATACCCGCAACGATGGAAGTAATAATAGCTGCTTCTTCAACAGTTTTCAATAACGCGGTTGACATTATATTACAAAGCGAGAAGGTTATTACTCCATTTCAGGGATTTTGCTCCTTCTCACGGGCGGCTCCGTAGGCGTGTAATGCGCTGGCTCCAATTTCGCCCCTGGCTTTGCTGCCCGCCATTGTAAGTAGAGGCTACCTGCTGCTATAGCAACTCCTAACGCGCCGATGACGTACCCAGGATTAATGAAGGATTCCTCTTCTCTTTCCTCCACCTTTTCTTCTTTTTTGGCTTTGTTCTTCCTATTCATCTCCGCGAGCTTCTTTCCCGCGGCAACTCTGCCTGGGGATTTAGCCTTGGTGATTCGTTGCTCCTCTTGGGGCTGCTCTACCTTCGACTCTGGTTCACTCATTTATATCTAAGGACTTGAAGGACTTGATAAGTACTTGACTAAGTACTTAAGGACGACTTGGAAATAACCTGGGCGCGACCTGACCAAGTACTTAGGGATGACTTAACTAAGTACTTGAGGCGACTTGATCAGGTACCTCAGCAAGTGCTGCCTGGAAGACCTTTTCGACTTCTCTGTCCTTCTTGAAGTCCTTCCAAGAGGCACCAAAGGTGCCCGCAAGTTCCTTCAAGTCAACGTGCTGAGCCACGTGCAAAGCCGCAGAGGCGACTGCCATTAACTTACCGCACTTCAAAGACAACCAGCCGCAGGTTATCTTAAGTTCTTGGGCGATGACATAGTCCTCGCCTATGTCCTTCCGCAGTTGCTCCACGTCGTCTATGGGCAGCGCAAGTCCAAGCAATTTAGTCGCAAGTCGAATAGCTGAGTCTACTACGGCGTCCGTGGTCTTACTTGCAAGGGCGGCCTCGTATCTCTTATGGAACTTTTTAACTTCCTCTTCCGACAGCTTATTAACTTGCTCATGGGTAAGTTCCTTGCCTATCATTTCTTTGCACTTCCCAGATGACACAAGGATGTTGAGTTGTTCCTTAAGGTTACTTTCATCTAACTGTGTGGGGACTTCATCTAAGAGCTGCTCAATGTCCATATACATTAGGAATCATAGATTCCAACCGCGTAGGGAAACCTCAAAGAGAAGATCATCTTGGAATGTTGGTGCGTTTTTAAATGCCGCATGTATTCGTGTAACTGTTCCTTGGATATCTCACCGCCGTAGTCGCTTAAGATGGTTTCCAGGTCAGACTTGCTCGGAGTATAAAATACGACAAGTGAGCCTATGTTTTCCCTAAAAGGCTTAGAGACGCTGGTAAGCTGCTGCGAGAGCAACCAAACGCTGATATTGTCGTGTCTACCGCTAAAGGCGAGTTTAACGAGCTCTGACGTGCGTCTTTTTACGTCGTCCCCGCAGGCAATGTCATCCAATATGAGTAAAGTCTGTGTATCTTTAGGGAATTGCTTATGCCAGAACTTAAGATGGCTGGATAACTCGTTAGGGTCTAAGATATCTACGAAGAAGTCGTCATCTTTCACTCCTATGCCCGTCCAGGTGCGGTTATTCACGTAGGTGGGACAAAGTAGCACGATATAGTCGAAGCGGTATCTAAAGGGTCCTAATAGCTGCTCCACGACGAACTGCGTTTTGCCGCAGCCGGTGGGTCCTACTATCAGAGCATTGCAGGGAATATGGTTCGGATCCATTATATATACGATGGACCCAGTGGACGCAGTAAGAAGGATTGCCACCGACGCAAAAGATAAAAGAGACACCATAGAAATGCAAAGGGAGGAGATCGATCGGCTGAAAGAGCGCGTGCAGGAATTGTACGATGAAATGTGCGGTCTGAAGCGTGCGGAAAGGTTTGGTGCGCTTTTGACGATGGCCGGTTGGGCGAAGGAAAGCGTGCAGGACTTTATTAAGTATCCCTTATAAGGGTTAATAAATTCTTATTATATAATGAAGTGTAAGGATTGCGACAGGGAGTTCAGTAGCAAACAGGCTTTGCAGTATCACCAAAAAAAGAAGGTATGTTTTAAAGAGGTGGATAACGTCACCACCTGTGGCACTTGCAGCCGGCAGTTTAGCAGTAAACAGGCGCTGCGATATCACGTGGAAGGAAGGGTGTGTTTGAAGTCTAAGGAAAGACGCTGTGCTGATTGTAATCGGCTCTTTAGCACGCCCCAAATGTTGCAATACCACCAAGAAAATAGGGTGTGTTTAAAGGACTGTGTGTGCGCGCTGCGGGGAGCTCTTAACTGACGCATGGCATCAACATAGATGTCGTGGTAATTATGATTTGGATGTCGTATGCGAGGAGCATGGTGATATCGCTGCGAGATGTTGCCCAGCGGAAACCATAAGGAAGTTAACTCTTCGTAAGAAAGAAATAGACCAACGCTTTACGGAGTTCGACCGCGCCGAAGGTACGCGCTGGGAGAACGCAGAGTATTGGAGTGCGCCCTGTGACGCGTGTGGCGGCTTAAGGAAAGGAGATGATCATATCTGGCAGTGCTTGTGCCCGCAGCATCATCCCCGCGGTTTTAAGGAGTACTTGGATCGCTTTGATGATTGGCATGCTCAAAACATGGAGGTAAGGAAAAGGCGTCCTTAGTTTGCGCAAAGAGTCTCAAAACACACTCTTATATTTATTAATATTCTTTGATTGTTTATTAAGAAGAAAAGAAGAAACATTAATAAATATAAGGACCCCTTTTGTAGAAGGTATGCAGAACTCAATAAGAAAAGAAGAAACATTAATAAATATAAGGACCCCTTTTAAAGGTATATGCTAGCCTACGCAGCCGCCTTCTTAGGAGGATTCCTAATCGCCCTTTCAATATATGGACTGTATTACTTGCGAACTACCTGCCGACTGCATTACGCCACCGATACCCAAACCGCGTAAAAAATACACCTGCCTTCATTGCGACAGGGTATTCTCCGAAGGATCCTTTGTGGGGCATTGGTGCTCCGCGGATCCTAAAGCGCAGCGGACTTTAGCAGACGCGCTTAACTACAAAGAGGAGATGGAGTGACTCTTCTTTCAATGTCAAACTTCCATCGGCCATTTACCTTACCATAGCTGCGTAAGTGGGTGAATTCCTCGCCCTGAATTACGTACCGCACGCAATCCGGCGCCCAAAGGGAATATTCCTTGCCTTCTAAGTCTTTGAGGACTAACCGTAAACGGTCGATGTCTTCGAAGACGACGTAATTTTTTATTTCGTATGCTTTACCGTGGACAAGATCACGCCAGTGAGTCAAGCTGAGCTTCATTATACCTATGGAATATCTTTAGGTGCGTTTTCAAAGTGGCGTAGGACTTAAACCGCTTTACACAGCCCTTACAGGGAATACGAATGCCATCCGCGTAATCCATCAGGGCACGGCAGATAATGTCGTAATCGTTGCTAACCATCGTTAGGTAACCATTTACGTCAAGCTGTGAGATTTTCTTAGATTGCTTCGCGGATAAGACGCCGTTTCCTTTTGGGGTTTTCAACTCAATACACAACCCGCGGTATTTCTTATGCGCATTTAGGATTAAAAGGTCGGGTTGACCGGCTTGGTAGCCTTTTCGCCAGCAGGTTATTCGCTTGCTGTCTGAATCTTGAAGTTCGCCAAGACCCGGCGCTATGATGAAATCGGGGTAAAACCTACGTGTGTAGTCGACGACCTTCGCGTGTAGGTCGGCTTCATTTTCGATCTTGAATACTAACTTGTTTGGGCCGCCAAACCGCCTTTCTATTGCATATTTACCCGTTTTCCTTAGCGCGGGTAGGACTTCCTCAAAGACCCAATCACGAAACTCCACAGCTTTGGGTAGTTTGGAGCTAAATATCAGTTCGTACAAACCAGGTTCGGATATAAACACGGCATTTGGTTGCGTAGTAAAGGAGCGGTGATTCGCAGCCCCTTGTAGATCAACCCATTTTTTCTGGTATTTCTCAGATACGTGTGCTCTAATTGCATCTCTAGGGCGCTCATAGCCCAACGCCAAAGCCACCTCCTTTGCTTTGAAGTACAAAGTTTCGCCTTGCACTATGCATTGCAGTTTGGTGTCGTTGTTTTCAAATACGCGAAGCATTGTATATTTAAGAAATATTTTAACATTAATATGCAACGCTCTTTAGCTGATTCATTTCTACGCTCAGTTGCGCGTCCGACACCACGAAAACGTAGCAGTTTATCTTATCACCGTCGCCCGCACTGGCGTTTTTGGTGCGCTTGATCTCCAATGTTATGCCATCCTGCGTATTTACTAGACGTAAGCCCTGACCATGCAGGTCTTCGTCGTTGATGGTGCGCATATCAATCCACAGCGCATACTTATCCTTAAAGAATTCCTCGGGGCTAATTTGGTCGCCAAACTTGCGCTTTGCCTCCCTGTACACGTCTGCGGGCTTTATCCCCTGGGAGTAAACCTTGTTTGGGACTCCGTTAATATTCACGCCGACGTTAGTAATGTTAGGGTTGTGAAAGGCTTCGGAGTCGCGCTTACCGGCCTCGTAGGGTTTAGCAAACACCAACATTAACCCCGTGAGACTTCTTCGGGGGAGGTTAATGCTTTGGTTGATAACCTCATCCGTCTTATCCAAGAAGCTAAATGTCTTATACATCACTACGTGGTCGTAAAGGAATGCCTTACCGGAGCTGTATTCCATGCCAGCGCTACGGGCCAGCTCTTCGCTGTACACGGTCTCATACTGCAGCTCTAAGTTGGTGATAGAATAGGGATCCACAGCTCCACTGATTGCGCTGTCCATTCCTCCTATAACGTTCGTGGTGTCTGCTAACGTTACTTCAAACTGCAACTCGGATAACTGTCTGGGGTAATACGCGCCATGGTTCGTAATTACTTCGAAATCCAAGGGGATAACGTACTTGCTACCATAGGCGGTCTTTACCCTCGTTGCGTCTGCTACTGCGGTTGCTCCACTGGAGTCCGTAGGCGCGGGGTTAGTATCGCTGCGAAGCTTACGAAGGATAACGCTTCCAATTCCCTGCTCTATCTTTTGTGCACGGTCGAAGGCTGTTAGCCACAGATCCTTATACGTGGTGTACAAATCGTACCTATTCAAATCCAAGAGGGATTCCCCTGCGAACTTGATTCTCATCTTAGAGACGAGGTTCCTACCCACATTATTGACGGTATAGCGCTTGTCCTTGGTGCTTGGTTGTATTGCTAGGTCAAACCTTAAAGCCAAGGTACCAGGAACCAATACTAGGTTATCCGTTAGGCGGGGCACGCCTACGTACAGCGTCTCCCCCGGCTTTGCGCTAGAAGGTGTGAATGTGACCCGGTGAAAGGTGCGTTCTGCTTTTAGTCCGCCAACCTGCTTAGGTAATACGTTGGGATTTAACTTTGAGCTTATCATATATAATGGAAGTAGAAGGAACAGGATCCCGACTTCGATCCCACCACTGAGGAAGGTCAGGCTGACATTAACGACGGTGACGAAGAACCGCTGCTTCCCACCCAACAAGTCGACGATTCCCTAAGGGAATAGGAATTGCAAAGGCCCTAAGACATCCCAAAGCACGCGAGTACACGTTTCCGCGTGAGCACATAGAGCTTCAAAACATGGGCGAGCCGGAAGCAGCCGCAGCGGGAAACCATAGAGTGGGCGACGCAAGAGCTAGAGCTGCGCTACGACAACTTTGATGCTGACGACGTAAAGCTCACGGAAAAGGGAAACAAAGTCCTCATAAGCGTCCAAGACTTAAGATTTCCCGACAAAGACCGCTGGACAAAACCGCAAAACCTCTTTGATGAGGAGGGCAGCGTTAGGGGTGACGTCTTGAGATTAAGAGGCTTTCAGCGTGCTACTAGAAGCCTGTTAGAAAGGCTGCACAACTTAACCGAAAGGACCAACGCGGAAAAACGTGCCGCGGATCTGCAAAGGGAGTTAAGAGAAAAAGATGTAGAATATGCAAAGCAAGGTCAGCTACTTGCCGATGCTGAAAAGAAGTCCGCCCATCAAGATGAAAGATTAAAAGAAATAGGAAATCAGGTGGATCAGGCCCTGCGCGAATTAGACAAAGCACGGGAGGACTTAGGAGAAGCCCAAAGCTCTGGCACCTCAGTGGAAGCACTGCGGGAAACGTTGGAAGAAAGGGAGGAGGAATACATGAAGCAAAACCAGCGGCTTGCCGACGCGCATAGGAGGGAGGTCGAATTTAAAAATCAAGAAATAAGGGAGCTGGTAGACCAAAGAACCCAAATTCGACGCGAAAGAAATCAAACTCAAAGGGCTCTTAACCTCGCCCTGCAAGAGTTAGACTTAATTAAAGACGATACCGATAACCTGCAAACCACCATAGCCGGCTCTTTAGTGGAACGGCGACGGTTAATGGCTGAAATCAATACTAAGGAGGAACAAATCCGGCAAAGAGATCAGGCTATTGAAGACCTGGAGGGACAAATAGAGCGGCAGCAAGAAGTAATCGAGGACCAAACTCGTACCGAGGAAGAAAGGGAGGCAGCTCAAAGGGAAGTAGAAATCCTTCAGGAAAGAGTCGCGGAATTACAGGCGCAAAAGGACAACCTGGAAAAAGAGCTGGGGCTTACCACCAAGGAAAAGGTAAAAAGAGCTCTGGTGAAGTATGGTATTCCGCTGGCATTTGCGGTTGCTATTTCGAGCGTAGTAGGAGTCATCCTATCCACGCTTAAGGCTACGGGCGCGGGCGTAAAGAAATTAGGCAGTGGGCTGACGGACTTGGGAAAAAAGATGGCAGCCGGTCTTCCTGGGCTGCTGGGTTCGGTTGTTTCCTTGGCACTTAGGGCCGGCGGAGAACTGCTAAAGTTTGTGGGCAACAACATTTGGATCTTGGTCGTCGCTATTGGGGTGGTACTCCTGAAGAAGATGAAGGCTTAATCTTATCCTTGTGTATTACTGGTGGCTTATCGTCGTCGGGCGCCCGAGGCATCCTCGACTGGGGATAAGTAAAGATAGTATTCGCGCCGCCCTGATAATGCGGAACTAGTGGTATAGCGGTCATAGTACTAATGGTCTTATGATGCCAGGTCCTGTCGGGGGTGTTAGCGTATCCGTCCGTGCTATTTATGAAAGCATAATAACCAAGATTGCTACTACCGTCAGGGTAAATCTGTAACTTGGCATACTTACAATTGACTACCATTTGAAACGTAGCCATATAAAACGCCTCATTACTAAATGGATATGGCTGCGCCGAGAAATGAGTAGGACTTCGATTGTTGGTCAATGCCCTATAAGGAGCTAAGGGCTCGTCATTCTCGTCAACCAACCTAAACCCTATGATTCCCGCCCGCCCCGAGGTAACGTTAATGCTACAAACGATCAACGCAAGACCTCCAACTTCAACCCACATCCCAATATCGAGCCAGGTGTGATCAGTATACCGCTCATCCCTTAAGTAATAAGCGTAATGGGCTTCCTTCCAATGTGGATTCATATATTTCAGCAAATAAATTTGCTTCTAAAGGCTAAGCACCGTAAGAGTGCTTATGGTCTCGTGGTTATAGGTCGTATCCCTTTGATTTTCTATGCTATTTACGCAAACGCTCCCAGTGTCGTCTACGCGTATTTGCAGCTTTACCTTCCCATGGCAATCAGCAACCATGTGAAAAGTCCAAGTCGTAAGATTCTCAGCGCTATTCGTTGGCGGCTCTACGGAGAAATGCGCAGGCTCCCTGTTGTTCGTTTTCGTACGCATAGGCTGCAGTATGCCATTCTCATCCAGGAACCTGAAGCCCACGTTGGCATGGCTGCTCGTGCCAATGCAAATACTACAAAGGATCAATTTCTTTCCTGAGTAGTTCAAATTCACGGACATGCCCGTGACATCAACCCAAGATGCCTGGGTGTATTTTTTCTCGCCTGTGTAAGTCGTATAAACACAATCTACTCCAGCTACGTAGGGGTTGTTCATCGCCATATATAATAGCTCAGACCAATGCTTGCAGCGGTTAAGCCGACCTTTAGTAAGTTATGGTCATATTCCTCAGGTATCGCAGGCAGGGCCTTCTTTGATGGTTTCTTAACTACGGGTGGCTTCGTTTCATGCGACTTTTTTGACTTCTCCACGAAATGGGTGATGTTCCTAAGAGTGTCAGAGTTCACGTCGTTCACCCCAAACTTCATATCCTTAGTAGCTCGTTGAAGTTTGTTGTTGTATCCTACTACAGAACCAGTATTTATAGATAAATTACTAGGCATTAACCAACAACCCGGGGCTACTGCATAGTCCAACCTCGCCTTAGAATTTTGTATAGCTAGTTGGTAACGCTGTACGCCCTTGCTAATGTCGCCCTCCAAGATCGAACTTTCGAATAAGATCAAGGCTTCGGCTCGCGTCTCTTCTGCGGCGCCGGTATTCCCCACTATACTCGATCGGGTGTTTACCTGAGCTCCAAGGATGGAATACACGTAAGCTTCTATGCTGCGGTTCAAACGGGCAAGGCCGGCTTTGGTTAGTCCTTTACCTTCTGGGGGTATGAAATTAAAGTATTGCTTCGTTTGCTCGTCGTTGGTAATCTTGATAATCAGCGGGTTAGCCCCCGCATACTTACCGCCCTCGTCTTTGAACAGAGGTCCGTCTCTGACTTCCTTAGTGGTTTTGGCATTTGGTTCAAAGAAGGTGCTACTGTCGTGAGTTTCTTTGTGATACCCAGTGTCCCACTGCAACCGCAGCGTATGCACTTCCCTGTTGCTTAGCTCGTGCCCACCAATCCCCCAATAAGCCCAAATATGCCCCAGCCCATTGTTAGCGCCCGTAGTGCATCGGAAATCCTTCCCTACAACACCAAACTCCTTACAAAGCCTGTCATAGGCTGGAACGTCGTATTTGTTATCTCTAGGATAAAACGCAGCATCTCCCGGCAGCGCAATAACACCCATCTCATGCAGTATTCTTCGGACGGTAAAGTGGAAGTGAAACATAAATATCGAATTCTTCATCAACTTCGCACTTACACCGCAGCCGCTGGTGGCACACCAAACCGCAAAGTTTAGTTGCTGCGGCCAATAACGCATGTTAGGACCACTTAACCATTCATGAGATTCCTTAGCGGTGGTATGATTAATGGGTACGTCTTTGAAGATATCTCGCACCTCTAACGAAAAGGAATGGTTGTTAGAGATACGCATGTTCAATGTCAAATCCAAACTTGGATGTTTATCAAATGAAACCGCGGGTATCGGATAAGTACCGGTACCAAGCAATAATTCCTTTGACCAACCTTGCACGGGTTTTGGATGTGTTGGTGTGGGTTTAACATAACCAGAATTCTTCAGTTGATTGTCTATCTGATCGACCAGCGTAGGTTTCAAATCCTCGTTGCTGTACATCCTAGAGCCGTTATAGTAAATCCCATCGGGTCTCCTTTCGAACTTACTAGGGTCTGCATGCGGAAACATCTTCCTAAATGCTCTCCAATTCCAGTAATCCCGGTTGTCGTGATGTGGCTGCTCCTCAATATCATTCCCAAAAGCGTCGTACATTAGTATATATAATGGATGTTATACCATCAGCACCTCCACTTTATCCTGATCTACCCAAGGAGGGTCCTAACAAACTAAACGCCGAAAACTTTCGTCTGAATAAAGCGAACTTAATCCTGGCTTACTTGGAAGGGCAGGCAAAACACTATGAAAAAGTTAGAAAAAAGTACTTTAGAGCCCGGAGTACGCTACATAAGATTGCGATAACTTCAGGATCCATATCTGTTGTGTTAACGGGCTCTGGCGTTGCTACTTCGCTTACTGGGCCGGGAATAATCGTTGGAGTTCCTTTGGCCGGCGTTGGGGCAGCTTGTGGTATCATTTCGGCTGTTGCTACGGGTATTATGAAAAGGCTATCCACGAAAATATCCAAGCATGACACGACAATAGCTCTATCTAGGGCTAAAGTAAATACTATTACCGATCTTGTCTCAAAGGCTTTGCGTGACAGAAAGATAGACGACGTAGAATTCTCGCTTATTCTGGCCGAAGAAGACAAATACGAGAAATTAAAGACGGACATAAGGAATAAAAAAACAGTCTTAAAAGATCTTTCCGAGGAATCTCGCAAAAAGATTTACCAAGAAGCGAAAGAAGAGCTTCAAAGAAAGCTTGCTCAGTAAATATCGTGACAGGATTCTATTTACATATTGAACGTCAGTCTGGAAATTACGCGTAATCTTATGCCATAAGATTTATGCTAATTACTCATCTTATGGCATAAGATTTATGCTATTCGCTCATCTTATGGCATAAGATTTATGCTATTCGCTCATCTTATGCCATAAGATTCACTATCTTCTCGGAATCCATCCTAACAGGGGGTGGTTGGGGTCAATTTCGTAAAATATTTCGTAGATTACGTCAGGGTAATAAGGAATATCCTTATCCAGCCGACAAAACATCCACTCGGCTTTTGTCATATCAGAAACCTCGGGAATAGACTTACCGGTAATTTCAGACAAAAGATAGGGAATAGCTTTGTAATATTTCCCTAGTTTTAATTTTTTCAGCGTTTTCCGTAGACTTTGCGGGGTTGGCTCTTCTAAATGGTCTATGATTTTCTTCTTTACTTCGTCGCTTAAATATATCGGATGTAAACCTTGGATATGACTCATCCAGTCCCTGAAGTATTTTAATCTCTTATATGGCGTTTTCTTACGACCTCCATTGGCGTAATATTGCTCTTTGGTAGCATTTGGTACGGCATTACGAATATTCTTACCACACTCGTAACACTGTGCTGACGTGTCATCTTCTATTTGCATTTTTTTACCACAACACCAAAAGGGTTCTGGCTTAGGTACGATAACTTTAGGTCTTAGACAAATTATGCAAAAGTCGTTAACGAACTTCTTACATTCGTGCATCGTATATTTATAAGATATTTTAACCTCCGTTTGCGATAAATCTGCTGTACCCGTCTTCGTAAATCCGCGAGTTAAACCCGTATATCTTTGGCATCGATCGCGAGTCCCCCTACCTGCTGCTGAAGACATTGTCATAAATAGTTTAACTAAGTCTTAGTTTCCATGTATCTTTTAGACAAGACAACTTTTATTATAATTAGTAATAAGGGATGATTAGTCAAAGGAAGAAGAAAAAAATCATACTGAACCAATCAGGTTGCGCCTGCACACAAACGTTTTTTCGCTTTGTTCAACAAACATTGCCATCTAGTGAAAAGTCATTTTTGTTTTTTCCGATCACATTCTTCTATCCTGAAGTCTTCCTGCTAACGACTCACATACTGATCAAGAACAGAGAAAATAACGAAAGATACTTCTCAGTTGTTTATCATTATTTTATTTACGTTTATTTCCACAGACAGCTCTTTTATTAATTCTAAACTCTGGGGGAACACAGTCAATTCAAAAAATGTTGTCGTCGACCAACTCAAAACCTACGCGACTAGACCGAAAGAAACTTTGGGTAGCAAGAATTGAAGCCGAATAGCGCAGCGCAGCCATGACGTCATACAAACGAAGACAAAGGCGAAATTCGGGCAAACAAACTTACAAGTTTACTTTCAGCAAATAATTTTCACAGCCGATCGCAGTTGATCTTAGTTTACATGGGTTATTATTGTAACTTTAAGTAAAAATAATAAAATCGGTTCGTATAATCCTGGTAGCGGTTAAACAGAATGCAATGTTTGTCCTAATCTTTAAGCTATTTTTAGAATCAGCGCGCTGCGCTATTGACTCCATAATTTTATCTCACTAGTTATGACTGGTTTACAGCACGAACCTTCGTAGGCGAGCGGGAAGTGTTGAAGGAGACGTTTTTTTAATGCCTTCATAGTTTCGAAATTGTGAACTGGATTATAACTTCTTTGTTTTTCTTTCCCTAGACCCAAAGACATGCATTTGATGGATTGTTTCTCGCCATTATTATCTTATTACTAGCGGGGACAATCAATTCTGAACGAATATTTAATCGCTTCAGTGATTTTTACCCATATTCCTTTCGGTCCAGTCGCGTAGGCTTGAGCCTGTCGACGACAACGTTTTTTGAATTGACTGTATAATTGAACACATACGCTGGTAGAAATATCAAAAATATCGCTCTAAATTTATGGCATAAAAAACTGTACAATTATGAGTTTCTTTTCTCTTTACAAAGATGTATCCATCAATAATTTCAAATAAATATCAGGTACGGTGAGTTCCATTATTTCTTGGACTGGAATTGAGTTCGAGAAATAGAAGAAATTGTCATAAATAGTTTAACTAATATAAGTCTTAGTTTCCATGTATCTTTTAGACAAGACAACTTTTATTATAATTAGTAATAAGGGATGATTAGTCAAAGAAAGAAAAAAAAATCATACTGAACCAATCAGGTTGCGCCTGCACACGAACTTTTTTTTTCGCTTTGTTCAACAGACATTGCCATCTACTAGTGAAAACTCATGTTTGCTGTTTCTGATCACATTCTTCTATCCTGAAGTCTTCCTGCTAACGACTCACACACTGATCAAGAACAGAGAAAATAACGAAGACACTTCTCAATTGTATCAAGTAAGATTGTTGTTTTAATGCTCTCATATACAAAAAGTCTGTGTCATTTTTGTAATTCTTCTTGTTTTAAGTCATTAATTTGCAGAAGCTATTTAGGCTATCTAAGAGAATGATTTGAAAAAGGCGAAAATATATATTTAGCAAGGAAAGGAAAAGACAGGCAAAGAGGATGATGCTCATCGTGTGCTATGGATATCAAATATATAGGATAGCCAGAAAAAAGGCTAGGAACTTTGGCTGAGATATGAAGTTTTGGTTACTCTTTCAGGCTATTGAAGTATTTTTTATATAAGTTTTGCGAAAATTTCCGATGAAAGCCAAGAAAAAGCGTAGGATATCGAAAGTTCTCATTACCCTTTAGATTTTAATCCTTTTACTTTCTTTAACGCACATAAAACACACTTCAAAGTTTATTTGGTTAAAGTCCGGCATTCGGACCCCCGCAATAAGAATTTCCAAAGTGTCTGGTTCACTCTAATCTGTGTAGCTTCAGCTTTAAATACAGAAGGAGTTCTAATAGTTTCAGGGGGTAATAGACGCACCTTAGGACGCTTTTTCAATAAGAAGAAAACTAATTATCTATAAGTTACCTATTTTAAGACAGTAAAATGTTTAGAACTTTTAAAAACCGTAATATTAGGATCAACACAATCTTTTGAAGTCTTAAATTAACCGATAGGAAAACATGTAGATATTTCAAAGTTTTAATTTCTTATGATCGCTGACCACGTGAATTCTTAGAGAACGAAAGCTCGGGCTTTCGTCAGCCCACCAGAGGTTCACTGCATGCAAGTGCGATGAAGGCAAAAAAACGTTCGGAGAGGAAATGGTTAATATATATCCATTTCTTATGACGTTTTTCTTTATAGCAGGGAAAATAGGAGACCATTTTAGAGAATATTATTTATGCCACGTCATGACTAAATCACGGAATCAACGTCCATTTCACAGTTCCAAGCGCCATCTTAAAAAGAAGCCGTGCCTCTGCATCGAAGCGAGACGAATGGCATGAGCTTGTAATGATAGAGACCTTTTTTAACACCTTGGACGCAATTATTCCTATATTCCTATATGACAATTACTCATTCATTGTTCATTTTTCGATCGCTGATTGGCTATTTTGTATGATCAATAATAAGAGGTAAGACAAATAACCTAAGGTCAACGAGCGCGCGTTCTTTCCGTTGGTTGTTTTGATCATTAAAAGAAATTGAAAAATTGCGTGTCGTTGGTGATAAAAACAAAACAAAAGGAGGTCCCTTTTCTATGGTTTGTACGCTTATCGAATATTAAATGACGTCGGCATATGAAAACATAGGAAATATGGTGAGGCAAAAGCAAAAGTTTATTTTCGATTAAGGAAACACTAATGTATGTACCTGAACCTTTGGATTTTTTCGGAAGCCTCACGAATTTCCAGGAGAGTGAACCAAAAGTGGCCTAATTTCGAGTTCGATCGCAGCAAAAATTAGCCTTTTTTGACTCAAGCGGTTTTTCGACGATTTTTCTTGTTTAATAAGATATTTCGAAAAACTAACCTCATTTTCGTTTATTTGGTACCTAGCACTATCAATCCACAAAATAAGAGCAAAGTCGATTTTTTGACTTTGTCCGCGGCATTGCGAATTTTGTTCGATTTTTACTGACATTCGCTCTTAAAACTTACTTATTTGAATTAGCTTTCCGGCGATTACGACAGATCTAAATTATAGCTAGATGTTATGGTGTTTCTGTGGTAGTCTCGCTTCTAGGAATAAATCATGCATCCTAATCCAATATGGCGTCCGTAGTTGTAGTTTTATACTAGCTTAATCATACTAAACATCGGATTAGGGAAACTACAATACGTTAGAAAACTCATTAATAATTCATGAGGAAACACAATAGAAATCATGACCATGAAGGTGATTTTATATCTGATAAAGATTCGTCTTCATTTGCATAAACTTTAACTTGGATTTTCTCTATCAAACTTGGTTCATTTCGTAAAGTATTCTGTACAATATGAAAACATACATCATCACTTTTCTAAGTCGTTTAATAAACTCGCAGATCGTGTTTTATCGGGTCTAAAACCACTCGGCTACGCCTCGTGTTTTATACCCGATAAAACACTCTTGCTCGTTTATTAAACAGTACATAAATTGTCTGCTTTGATGGCAAAAGCTATGAAATGATTTAGGTTATTGCAATACGTATTCCAAAATAAACGTGTACTCTTATCATCACATTGTCTATCTTAAATATTTAAATTTATTTTTCAGTATAGAAGAGGATTTTTTTTTTTTTACATTTTTTTCAATTAATTTCTTCCTCTTTTTCTTTTTCTTCTTCTTCTTATCATTATGATCATCATTATTACTAGTATAATTCGTATAATTCGTATAATTCTTGTAATTTTCGTTTGTTTTATTTTCTGTTAAGAATGTTGTTTGCTATCGTAATTCTGCTCAGTGGTTTCGTCCATTCAAGCATGTGCTGTCCACCAGAACTTGATGGTTATTGCCGTAAGTAACCACTGTATATTATACTAGAAGTAAGATATAAGCAAATAAAACATGGGGATCACCAAATTCGTTTAGCCGTCAGAATGCGAGGAAGTTCACCACTTTTTATGGTAAAAACTCACGAACTACGTAAACGCGTTAACATGCAACGCTGTCAAAAATAAACCATATTTTGCTGGGGAAAAAAAAGTTGATCGTCCCCACTGGGATGACGATGAATGCAAGGGAACAACGCCCACGAACGTCGACTCTAAATAGAGAGTTTTAGATTGCCTTTTTTTTCTTCCCACAAACGGCAAACGTGACCACGTTTTCGTCGTTTTCCTGTAGTTTACTTTACCTTTTACAAACCTTCTCACCAAAGACAAATATTCTTTTGTTTTTCTACTACTTAGACTTTTTTGCGATTCTTTTTAAGCTATTTAAAATAATTTTTAAATGGTCAACTGACGTTTCACGTTTGCCGTGAACGTAAATCTAAAACTCTCTAAAAACTCAAATTTGCTACCCGTGAAAAATTCCCTTCCAATGCATCACATCTCAGCTCGTTCTATTAAAAATCGTCCTTCTAATGAGAATTTTGGATTTTAATCGCATTTTCTTTCTTCAGATGATTGGGTGAAGCTGAACACCGCGCCCGTCTGTTTCATGACTAAAGATAACAAGCCCGGTTCGTTTACTCCCACAAGTCATGGCTTTCTCACCGCTGTAAAGCTTGTCCATCTGAGTGGTTACGTTACCTGTGATTCAAGGTCGCACAGCAATGATAATAACTGGGGATGCAAGGACCGTGCAAGTGTAAAAGACGCTCCGCTGAACACGTTCGTTACTGACAAAAACAATAAAGTAATGTTCCCTCTAACTGGAGTATTGTAAGTTGATTTCTTTTAAAATCGAACTCGTTCAATCATTCTTTGATTACTCTTTCCTTTAAATAAACTTAAATGCACTTTAAGAAATAAAGGATTCATCATCATCATCATCATTATTATTTTCATTATTATGGCAAGTTTTATTTGTCTGTATGTATCATGTTTACATTGACCAGCGGACTAAGTCTAGGCTGGTTAAGTTCATCATTTTTCTTAGATCCTTTCTTCAGCTTAGGCATATTCATAGAACTTCTTGACTATATTAACGTTCTGGCTTAAAATCCATTTCTGGCATCGTTCTATAAGAAAGTTCACTTCCCTGTCTGTATTCGTAATTGTTCTTAAGTCTTTTCTTAACTGTTCGTGATGTCCTGCGAGAAAGTCAAACACTATGTTAATCTGATTTACACTTGAGCTTTTGCACTCTTTGATGCCTGCACGTAGTTCCGTGTGTTTTTCTTGTTTTTCAACAGTTCTCTCCGCAATCTTACCAATTTGACAAACTGTACCTTCAAATAGTGTCCAAGCATTAGTTTCTTTATCTTCTACAACTATGTCAGGTTTATTGGCACTGTTTTCTGGAGCTTTCCCAAGTTGAAAGGGTACATTCCAGTATATTTTTGCCTTTTTATTTTGAAGTACTGCTGATGGTAGACTTTGTTGGTACCATGGCTTTCCATTGTCGCTTTCCTGAAATTTGTACTATTCCAGCAAACAGTGGTATATCGGTCTCAGCATTCTGTCGTGTATGGCTGTGTAAAGGCTTTGGGCGATCTTTGAGCAGCCACTCAGTACATGTGTTGTTGATTCTGTAGCCATATGGCACATTCTGCATTTGGTGTCTGTGATGGTCATCTGTGCTTTGCTTTGTTGGTATGTCTTTGTTGGTAGTAGTTGTTGGCGTATGCTCTTGTTTACGCTGTAGACGATATCGGGAATGTTTTTCCACTTCTTCAGGATCTGGTTGGCTGTTGGTGAAATCTGTTTGTCTTGGAATTGTTGGTTGAAGTAGGCTCCAAGCCATGTCTGCTGTTTTGTTTCTTTTATATACTTCTCCGTGATCTTTGATCGCAGCAGCTCTTTTATTGATTTTGGTGAAGGTGAGGTTATCGTTTTGGTCTCGTTGGCAGGTGTAGGGTCTTTACTTGTAGGTATTTTAGTGCCTGTATCATCAAAGTCGATTATGATTATGATTATGATTATGATTATGATTATGATTATGATTATGATTATGATTATGATTATGATTATGATTATGATTATGATTATGATTATGATTATGATTATGATTATGATTATGATTATGATTATGATTATGATTATGATTATGATTATGATTATGATTATGATTATGATTATGATTATGATTATGATTATGATTATGATTATGATTAAGATTATGATTATGATTATGATTATGATTATGATTATGATTATGATTATGATTATGATTATGATTATGATTATGATTATGATTATGATTATGATTATGATTATGATTATGATTATGATTATGATTATGATTATGATTATGATTATGATTATGATTATGATTATGATTATGATTATGATTATGATTATGATTATGATTATGATTATGATTATGATTATGATTATGATTATGATTATGATTATGATTATGATTATGATTATGATTATGATTATGATTATGATTATGATTATGATTATGATTATGATTATGATTATGATTATGATTATGATTATGATTATGATTATGATTATGATTATGATTATGATTATGATTATGATTATGATTATGATTATGATTATGATTATGATTATGATTATGATTATGATTATGATTATGATTATGATTATGATTATGATTATGATTATGATTATGATTATGATTATGATTATGATTATGATTATGATTATGATTATGATTATGATTATGATTATGATTATGATTATGATTATGATTATGATTATGATTATGATTATGATTATGATTATGATTATGATTATGATTATGATTATGATTATGATTATGATTATGATTATGATTATGATTATGATTATGATTATGATTATGATTATGATTATGATTATGATTATGATTATGATTATGATTATGATTATGATTATGATTATGATTATGATTATGATTATGATTATGATTATTATATCCTTATCATATCCTTATATAAAACAAAGAAACCACAAGTAACTAGATAGGTAGGCCCTGCCTAAACGAGGAAACATGTTTCCCTAAATATTTCCTAAGTTGGCAAAACTGTCTGGAAACATTGGGAAACAATGTTTCCATGCGTCTTGGAAACATGAAATGTTTCTGCCGCACAGCAAAAACATTTTTTGCGTCTTGGAAGCAAAATTTGTTTGCGTTTGCACGCAGATACATCGAGGAAACATGCGCGCGGTAAACATGTTTCTGGAAACACGTTTCCTCGTTTAGCCAGGGCCTTAGATTAAAAAGATGTTGTTCAGTGGAGAAACCACGGCGATAAGCCCATTGTCTATCGGATATAAGTAGATTGTTCTTGAAAACATGATCTACACTTGCTTTGTTCACTTCAGATTTCAGAATCTTGCTAGGGATGTTTAGAATAGAAACTGGTCTATAATTTTCTCTTTCTGATTCCTCGTCCTTATTGAAGATAAAGTCTAGCCGTTATCCAATTAGTAAACATGGCTCCATTTTCTACACTGTAACGCGCGGTACTGAATATCAAGTAGCGAAAAGTACCGCTTTTAAAAAGCCAAAATAATGGTAACTAACTGGCGTTTTCAGCCTAATAGACCCGTTTCGAATTCCAAATTACCGCTGTGTTTCTTGATCACAGACTCATTTGCACAGGGTTAGCCTCGATTTTGTGCAGAATATTCACGTGTTCCAGTCAAGGTCCGTCGAGTTTCAAAGTGTTTGTATTGTTGAAGTTGTGCATTCTTTACTTTACCTGTTGGTATTTGTGAATATTTAGACACTGATACGAGGCTAACCCTGTGCAAATGAGTCTGTGATCAAATAACACAGCGGTAATTTGGAATTCGAAACGGGTCTATTTCAAAATTGTTTACATCCATTCGTTTGGCCAGTTATAGGACGTTTGAATACAACTGCTCTTTTTTTAAATGGGTAGGTTCACGTTACGAATAACTGCAAAAGGCCTATTTAAGTCGATGACGAAGCATTTCAGTTTTGACAACAAAAACAACAACAACAACAACAACAAAAGAATTAATTACTACTTTTATTCCTTGAATGAAGTGACGACATTCAACATCGAACTTGTTATTCTAAATTTGAGAATATCTTCAAGTTAAGGTAATTCTCTTGAAAGAAATTTTGCCAATAACTTTGTCCTGAAACTTTGCAATGAACATTTATTATGTTATGGACAAAACTGCAATAAAAAGATGGGGTCACCATTCTCGATTTTTTTCGCTAGATGCTTTCCAAATATGTCAATTTATGGGTTTTATAGTGAAATGCGGTAGCAACCGGAAGCTGTAATCAAGAACCTTTACTCACAATTAAAAGTACATTCATATAACAAAACGTGCTTGTACCTCGACGTTTACTAGATAATCTATACTATTAAATTCATCGTCAAATTCAAGTCATTGGATGACTATGATTCTTGAATTATTAGTGAAAATGCAGATTGTGCGCCTCTACGAACGTCCAAAAATTGCACATGTCAACTTTACCCATCAAAATATTTCAAAATCTATTCAATAAACTTTCCCTTCTATTTTGATATATCATGAAGAGCATCGCATTTATCAAAAATCTGAATTAAGAGATAGGGACCGCCATTCTCGTTTTTTATTTATCTTGAAAAAACATCTCCAAATAGTCGAAAACTGACACTTTTCCGAGTGGAGACTTGGGCGAGTCAGAGAAAAATCACAATTTCTCTACTCAAAAAAGAGAAAAAGTGAAAATTGGTTTTGAACATGTGTCTTATTAAGTTTACGAAAGAAAAATGCCTAAACTTTGTTAGTTCCATGCTTTTAGTGGCATGCGTAGAAAAATGCGCAGTGCAAATCAAGGGAATTACGTACATTAATGACAATTAGTTAACTTACTCAGTTTTTGAATTTCGAGATATTTAGTTCTTGCAATTTTGGAAAGTGAGTTTTCCTATCTTTCTTTTTTTTTTCTTTTTTTTTTTTTTTTTTTGGAATTCCCAATATAATTATGTAAATTAAAACTTTAGCCGGATACAATCGATGTCATGCCATACTCAGCTTGAAAAGTATCTGCTGGTACTGAAGTAGATGTTAATATGTCTAAATTTTCGTTTCAGAAAAAAGTAGTTAGAGTGAATAATTGACTTAAAGAGCATTACGATACGCTGCCAAGCGAATGATTGAATGTGACAAAAGAATTCACTTGGCTTTTTTACCTGTCGAAAAAAAGGTTTGCATCTCAAATATAAATGACAGTTACCAAGTTGTCCATCCATATTGAAGTACAACTCAATCATAATTTACTTAACTAGCTAGACAGATACAGTGTGTTCATTCCATTATCCCTTCGTCTAGTAGGCAATGGAAATTAAACATGGTAAATCCAGCCTATATATCCAAATCAAATGGCAAAGTGTAACCGCAACTAATAGAAGACGAAATACATCGACTGCAGTTTAAAACACAGAATCATGAAAATTTCGAGAAAACTCTACTATATATTGCACTCAGTGCTTTTTCTTAATTGGAATACTTCCTACAAAAATAAAATAAAAAATAAAAAAAATTGATTGACTTGCAACAGCTCCCAGCATCTTTAAAGAGCTTCAGTTGAGATCAACGCAAATTGAACTATAGTCACGTAAAATTACACTCCCACAGAACGTTGGGATAGAACTACTTAATTACTGGTTCAGTTACGATCCCTGCAAATGTAGCCACTCGAAGTATTTGTAATAACCAAGTGCTTCAACGTTATCTACGAATACATTTAATGAAGACAATTCAATAGAGAAAGAGCCCCTCAGAGCCAGGGCCTCCTTCGGACTTTTAAACGGAGAACAATTATTTTAACTGGACCTGAAGCATTTAATAATTTACGGGTGCCCGTTATTCTCGAATTCGAGAAATGGTGTGTGAAGTAGTTTAGACACAGCATCACGTATTTCCCTGTTTCGTATGCAGTAAATCAAAGGGTTCAAAATACCATTGAGCATCAGAAGCGTTGGAGTGATTGTCAATAAGACACACAAGCTTTCGTTCAATTGCTGCTTCACAGCCCGGACAGCTATCAGTGATCCAATGAATGGAACATAGCAAAATACAAAGGGTAGAATCACATAGTACATAGTCTTGACTGATCTTCTGTATCTTGGGATGTGTATTCCATGTTGTGAGGAATGCTGTTGCGCGGCTATTTGTTCTGAGTGTTTGTTGATGGCTTGAGAAACCTTGAAAAAGAAATACGCATTCAGTGAAAGAAGAACAATGGATTCCATAACTTCTAAAATTATTCTGTGGTAATGATCGATAAAAAGTCTGCAGACGAGAAAACCAATACTTGTGATCCAAATAATAGAAAAAACAATGGCGTAACGTCGAGTTGTTACAAGCTCTTGGTACCGAAGATGAAGATGTATAGCCAAGAAGCGATCGGCTGAAATGGCTGTCAAAGTGCCAAAAGACACGAATGCTTGAAGCAAAAAACTGTTATAAAAAATCGTACCAAAGATATGATCCAGATTCTCTTTACACTTCAGCTTAGCGTAAAGCCAAACACAGAAAACCGGTTGGGAAAAGCTAGCAATGCCAAAGTCTGACACAGATAAACCAAGGACGAGGATATTCGCTGGGGTTCGTAAAGATGTTGTCTTGACAAAAGCCATAATGACCAACAAGTTCAGAAGTATAGCCACAAAAGCGACTGTAGAATTTATAATCAACATCGAAAGAAGAAAGTTTTTGTAATGCCTGTTGAAATGTGCCAGGCAATCATCATAAGCTGGATCATCTTGCCATCGATCGGTAACGTTTGCCATCCAAAAACTGCAATTTTCGTAAGTGCTCTTCTGGAGATCCAGACATGTATAGTTGCTGTTAAGATTTTTCATATCTTTAAGGTAACGGATCTAAATGAGTCAACGCGCGATCGAAACGAGCTCTTTTATATATATATATATGTATATATAGAAATGAAAATAGTCCACGTTAATGGGCCTTTTTTGAGCAATGGACTGATAACTGCGGATACAGCAAATGACAGTGGAAAGTCACTGGATTCAGTCCGCCTTAAATGAACCTTGGCGAATCTTCGTGTTCACGGTGTTGACACAGGTGGTCTAACAATCGGTAAATGAATCCACAGACAATGTCCCAAAGACTTCTTACCATGGCTGACGTCTAATCTGCAAGCCAAATGAGCAATCTAGCGGCAATTACTGAATTTTAAAAAAGACAAATTAATTTCCCAGTCCGGTGAAACTTTTTTGTCTTTTGAAAGATAGTTTTGTGATCAATCATTAAACCGTTTGCAGGCCCGTTTGATCAAATCATAAATCTGTCCAAAACCTTTCAAAGGAGCGCAGGACCATTAATAATGAATTAATCATATAGTATTATGTCTGTCTGTTATCATAAAATCTCCATTTCATGCGGGCTTGAGTTTCTTTCTAAAATGGCAAGTTTAAAGAAATGCTGCATTTAGTACACTGAAATATAACAATTTAAAAAATACCCAATATAGCGCAACAAAGGATTATTTTTTCAAAAGGTAGTCACCTTTCTCGGCTATAATCAGTTTTTAACTATCCCCTAATGGTTTTTTATGTACTGTTTAATAAACGAACAGGAGTGTTTTATCGGGTATATAACACAAGGCGCAGCCGAGTGGTTTTAGACCCGATAAAATACGATCTGCGAGTTTATTAAACGGCTTAAGAAACTCCTGATGTATGTTCTCATACTGTACCGAATTCTTTACGAAATGAACCAAGTTTGATAGAGAAAATTCAAGTTAAAGTTTATGCAAATGAAGACGAATCTATATCAGATATAAAACCTCCTTCATGGTCATGATTTCTATTGTGTTTCCTTCATGAATTATTAATGAGTTTTTGAATATATTTATATTTATTATTATTATTATTATTATTATTATTATTATTATCATTATCATTATGATCAGCTTTTTGTATTCCTAAACTCGAGCATTAGAATTAGTTTAATATAATAATAATCTAGATTATATAGTTTATTAGGACTTTCCTTTGATTCGAGGATTTTTCTTCGACTTCTTCGCCGATTTTCCTCCGCAAAGCCGAACAGCCTAAATTCCAATTCAATTAAACCGTAAGTTAGCCGTGCGTTTACTTTGACGAGCTCAGAAGTTGTATAATGCCTTGTGATAATATTGTAGGCTTTAGGCCCCGTCCACACGTATCCGGAAATTTTTGTATCCGCAAATTATTTTTCGCGGATACGAAAATGCTTGCGTCCACACGCAACGTATTCGAATCGTTTTCACCGTCTACACGTGTCCGTTTTCGTGAAATTTGCGGATATGGACACAAAAAGTTTCGGATACGTGTGGACGTGGCCTTTATTGGAGGCCATTTTAAAACACGTGTCATTATTTTAAGAATAAGATTCTTTGTTTGAGGTGTATCCATATTCACGCGCATGTGTCTTCTCACGCCCGACCCGTGTAATAAAGAAATGATGTTCTAGAAAACTACATGTGGTCTGAATAATTAGAAAACATCCAGTTGATCTGGAATAATGAAATTGAAATGACGTCACGGCAAAACTGATGTGTCACGAAGACTGTGAAAACTGCTGACCAGTAGAAGAAAAAAAACATTGCAATACAAATATTTAACTTATTAGTTGTGTTACTGTTATCAAGCGCTTATTAGTATATGTAATAGGACTCCATGCTGTCCAATTAAGAAATAATTTGACGAGAAAAATTCCGAGGACTTCCAAAATTGGATGAGGCAGTAGGCTGAGTCCAATTTGGCAGTCAGAGGAATTTTTCGAGTCTAATTACTTCTTGATTGGGGAGCATGAAATCCCATTACCTATTAATTATATAGCTGCCTAATTAATCCCATATCAACAAGACCTGTCCAATTAAGAAAATAATTGGACAGTTACCTATATGGGATTAATGAGAAGCTGTATAATTAAACACGTTATTCTTTTTGATTATCCATAATTTCAAGGGGATAAGTGTCACCTCAGGTTTGCAAGTGTTCTCGATTCATGATTGGCTAACATTTTCTCTCGGATTAGATAGATACTCCGATTTGGAAATGGTATATTCTGCCAAAAGAGCAGCGAAACTTTAGCGTGTGTTTGTGTGACAATATATAAAATAAAAATCTGACCGCGAAGATGATGATTGTTGTAATCGTATTCTCTTCTGAGGGGTAGCCATTAAGAAAAAAAAAATACATATAGGCAGTGATATATGTTCTGGAATGGGAAAACATGAATTAGGCCTATTGACGTTTCGATATGGTTTCTTTTCGTCCTCAATAGCTTTTTATTTTTCTTTTCTTTTCTTTTCTTTTCTTTTCTTTTCTTTTCTTTTCTTTTCTTTTCTTTTCTTTTCTTTTCTTTTCTTTTCTTTTCTTTTCTTTTCTTTTCTTTTCTTTTCTTTTCTTTTCTTTTCTTTTCTTTTCTTTTTTTCTTTTCTTTTCTTTTTTTTTTGCATCCCTCCGATGCAGGGTGACCTAGTTCAGAGAGACGTTCTGGACTGCCATTTTACATACTCATTCGAACCAGGTAAAGTTCTTATTCTTAGACCCTAAGTGCTGGTCCGTCCAGAAATCGAACCACGGCATCCCGCACGAACAGGAGGACAAGTGAAAACCACTGTTAATTGAAAATCGGCCCATAACGGCATGCAAACGCGACTAGAAAATAAAACTTGGAATACAAGGTTAAAAGGCTAAATGTTTACTAATACATGTACAAAATTCAAAAATATCCGAGTATTTTTTAAGTGATACGAACGAGTTTAAAAAATCGCTAAGTACTCCAGTTTCGAGTTCTCTTTGCTCAGTCTTACTCTCGGTTGTGTGTTATAATATTCAGCTATTCAACCAAAACCCGTGGCATTTTAATCAACTCGTAATGTTCCGCAGTACGTGCATTCCTTACTATATAATGAACCTTAATGAAAGAAAAGAACACATTTGTACACAATCGAGGCTAAGACTGAGCAAAGGCGAACCCGAAATGGGAGTATTCACTCAAATAATGTTGGAGTCACCTTAAGGTATCAGTAGGGGTTGTGGTCCCCAATAGACCTTATTGCCGGTTTTCACATGACGTCATCAAAACATCAAAATCTAAACTATTGATAGTATAAAGGCATTTTTAAAGTGTGTTTTAGAAATCAGTGTTATAAGTCACAAGAAAAATTCTCGAGTCATTTCGACGTTTGGTTCCCGAGTTATGAAGGTTGAGTTTATGTCACGCAATACCGTCACGTCTATCTAAATAGCGATCAAAATAGTCTAAAAAGTTACTCTAGTTGAATAATTTTCCCTAAGACACCTTTAGTTTTAAATATCTATTTAAACAATTCAAGCGTTACTATGAAACCTGGCTTCAATTATAGTATTTTTAGCATATTCTGAGACACCGTTTTGATGTTCATTCTAAATACAGTGAATGCTTCATAAATGTATTTTTGACTGAGAAGTAGAGTAGTAAATTGTCACTTTGGCAAAATTTGAGGTAGTGCGTATTGGGATTTATTGACTATGAGATAAAATAGCACCAATGAAACAATCGGAAACAAAAGAAATAAATGTATTTAGTGCTATTTAGTATCGTACTATTTCAAGGATATATAGTTTGCAGTCTAAGAGACTGAAATGATAAGCAGATGAATTTATTTTCCTTGTTAACTGAAAGTAGCTAATGCTGAAGCGGACGTCCGTACTGCGCACCACTTGTGTTATTAATATATATACTTTTGTTTAGCGTTTTAACTTCCAACCGAATCTCAAAGCAGGAACAAATATTATAAATTTGTAACTCTATGAGAAGCGATCGTCAGTCTCATTACCTGGTGACGTATTATATAGTTACGAAATTTAGAGAATTTTTAAAAGTCTCGTAAGTTTTGAATAAAGGACGAAACGATATGACAAGCAATTTGCTCTATTTATTTTATAAGGAAATATCGTCTAGATATACCTAGGAGTGATCAAAAGAACTATTAATGTTCATTTATAATAATTTATTATAACTATAATGTAATAATACCGTTACGAAATTTAGGGACTCTTTTAAAAGTCTCGTTAAGTCTGTACAAAAGATCAAATGAGTCGATATTACAAATTCGCTTAACTTTAACAAAAGTCATCTTTTCGAATTAGAACTAATTATATAAGAGGAGTTTTAAGTGCCAAAAAGCATTAAGTTTTGAATAAAGAATAAGCTAGTACTGAGAAAAAAATTGTTCATAGGAATTGATTATTGTAATTTTTTCAGTAAAAATAGACACAAAAAGCCGTTCCTAATTGATTAAACGACGCTAAAAAAACCTCCGGTTAGTCACGAGGGTGGTAGCACTTAATAGCCAGTGCCTAATACGACACCGAGCCCGGCGGGACTTTAACTCAGGTTGCATTGTTACGCCACCCATGCTTCTGAGTTAAAAACTATAAGAAATGAAAATTTTAAGATTGTTATAGCATAACTATAATATATACCTTTAGTTGTTGTTGTTTTTTTTTTCTAGCATAGAACTTTTTCATAATTACCTATGTAAGGATAGGTATGTACTTTTATCTATTTATAATAAAGACATTTATTATTCTATTTTTATTTTTATTTTTATTTAAGAAAATTTAATGAAAAGGCTTCGTTTCGACGTTATATCCGAACGTCATTATCAATTAAATAAGAAAATTAAAATCATGTAGTTAAATACTACAAGGTATTCATGATCAGTAGAGTCCGGGGGCGGAGTAGACTAAAAGCTTAAGAGAGAAAGAGTATAGACGAGGAATAAACCCGGAGATGGAGTCGAAATGCCATACAAAATCATATACAGCTATTTCAACAAGGTTGAATACTGAATACTGCATACTGAATAGTGCATTCAAAGACCGAAGTACATTGTGGGTCATAGTGACGCTGTCTAAAGAAGGATTAATAATAATTATTTATTCTATTTTTAGTGTATTCCATCTGAAACAATATACTAACTACATGTAGAGAGTTAATTGCTGTATATTTACTTTTATTTCAAATTGACGAGACCCACAATGCCCTTTGGTCTTGGAAAGCACTATTCGGTATGCAGTATTCAGTATTCAACCTTTTTTGAAATACCTGTACTAGACCGCGTTGTCATTCATTGAAATATCCGGCTCGTGTGCCTCAAGTCAGGAAACAAAAACGCGTAAAAGTAAAAACGGTAACGTTCCGCTCACGTCACTTCCTCTGTGTTCGTGGTTCCTTTTTCACCATTCGACGAATATGGCATGATAATGCATCCCTTGTGACGACATATGAGAATAAGACAAGAAGAATTGAAACTGATAATTAGTACATAATTCTGTGATGTATTTTTTCATAGTATCATAAGGAGTATCCATTTGTCAACTGCCGAGAACGGCGCCAGGTTTTCATGAACGTACTACGCAATACCCTAACCAGACCAGCGTATTTATTTTACCTCCGGCATAGAACGCTTTACCGCCAACTAAATTTAAAGCGACCGGCAGTCAAAGACATCCAGTTCCTTTCCAGATATCCTGGCAAAGCTAAATCTTTCCAATGTATCAAAATGATCCAATATATAAAAATAAAACGTTACCTAAGTTTAACGTTTGGCCGAACCAAACGGTCTCTCATAAAAGGGACGATGTCAAACAGTTTCAAATCATAAGAAACAACTTCAAGCCTGATAAGTTTGAAATTTAGAGACGCCTCCAACTCACACACGAACTAGAAAAGAAAATTAAGAATATCGAGCATGATCATGAAATTGGTAAGTAAATAAGAGAAGTTTTACAGTTTTTTTATATCTTGTTTCTTTGTACTAGAGTACAAACACTAAAAGTGTGCAACACTTTGCGCTATTTAGCAGTAAATAGTACTAATTAAACAATAGAAAACAATAGGATTAGCATAATTTAGCAGTATTTAGTGGTATTTACGTTACACACTTATAGTGTTTGTACTCTATAATTCGTCTTATTCGCATTCATCGAAGGGCGTTTTTTATTGTTAATGCAGAATACAGTTTGTTAAATTCCTTTGAAATCGCATTTTGTAATATAAACGTGTGACTACACCTGATCATATTTTATAAGTCGCCTCCCAAGATGCAAATGAACAACCTCTTGATGTCACTTAAGGCGGATCAAGTGTAAAATGGTTGGCAATAGAACTTTTTTTATGGATCGTAAACTTTTTAGTCAATCACTATAGGACTTCCCTCGTACGATTTGACCAAACATTTTGACTTTTGACTAAGAATACGGCAGGTATGTTTGTTGGATGATCTAATCACTTAGATCGATCAGCCCAGAGGTTGTTTCAGGATTTGATCTCTGAGCTAGCCGTTTTTTAACGTAGATCAGCCCCAAGTTTTTTTTTTCAGAGTGGATGATTGATACAGTGCAAGTGTTTAGGCAGTTTAATCTGAATTCCTCTACTTTCTCCCCCTCCAGGAATTATCAATTGTGGTGGTATTTTTGGTCCTGTACCTACACCCCAGCTTCAATCCGGTAAATGCATCACCGTTACCGTGTTATACAAACTGTGCAGCTTGCGTCAAACGAATATGGGTAGGAAGTTCCGGGTTGACTGAGTACGAATGTAAGAAGACTTCTCTCAGCTGTCCCAATATTTTTTGCGAAGAACAAGTATCGTTACACTATTCCAAAACACTGGTTACTGGATGTGGATGTAGACGTTGAATTTTTAATAATACGAAGTTTAATAATATTATAATAATATTAATATTGTTATTTATTATAGATATATTGTATAGGTCGTTCTACGTGCTAGAATTTCCAAGAAATGATGTTGTGAACATGAGATATTCTGTATTTATTTCAGAAATTATATTTTTGAAACAAAATTTTAAAATAATAAAAATAATGTGATTATATTTCAGTACTATTGTTAACTTTTAAAACTCTCAAGCCGACAAATCTCACTCAAAAACTGTCGTCGAACTCCCTCCCGATCCCCATTATTCTAACCATTTAAATATCCCATTTATCAGGAGAGAAATTGGTCATATCGTTAAACTACTCTTTAACCTTTCTTTGTACTTCTCACAATGGCTTCCCCACGCTAAACATGGCGCAGAATGAGTGGACAAATTGATTTTGGCATCTCATTAAGGTCTAAGAATGCGGTGAACCATTGGGAAGTTAATGAGTGGCGGGAGATTCAAATGCAGAGAAAATGGATTGAAGCTACGTTACAAGACCGATTAAAAATTGATTTTCAGCTTTCATTTCAAAGTAAAACCGTCGCATACACTCGGTTTTTGAAATATAAAGCTTTAAACAATAACATATGACTTTTTATTTTATCGTACGGTTAAAAAATGTCACTATATTTGCAATGATAATTTTAGAGATTTTAAAAGTTTTTTAATGAGGAAAATGCAGAATCGCGATATTCATGGCTCAATATCTTTAAAAGTTCGAGGCGCGACGACGACATACACACGGCTTCTCATAGAGCTTGAAATGTTATTTATAATGATACTTGGATCGTTTAAATCGGCTTAAAAAACCTACTACCTGAACAAGCCACGCGAATCGCTCTATTATATTGCTACGTAACGTCATACTGGTAGCGATGTCTCGACAGGAATGTTATTTTAAAACAATGGAGTCATCCCCTCCTTTCAGAATGATAACCATTGCCTTTAATTACATTTCTCTCCTTCCCCTTCCCTCTCCTACTCTCACAAGACAACCTGTCGTGCATTGAACCCTCCTTCGATCCAATCTTCATCACGTACACAATTAATAATCAATATTTCCTAGATTAAATCATCCATGTGGCATTGGGAACGCGTGTTTAGTCTAAAGCCAAAATAAATCCCTTAAAGAACAGTTACATTAACAAAATCCGTCCTTCCGTCCGTCCTTCCGTCCGTCCATCCATCCATCCATTGGGATGACGTCATCAAGCAACAACAGTCCTGTTATATTTAGGATTCAAAACAGTAGCAGAAAGCGGACAGTCTTCACCATCGGCTGCGGGCACAATTTTTTTCCTGAACTTTAACAGAGGCGGCACAACCTTTTTAAAAGTAGGGGAAGTGAGTGTGTGTGTGCGGGGGGAGCTGAATAAATAACCACGTGACCATTTTGGGTTGGAAGAAAGGCTACCAATTCGGCTTGTCTAGCCTAATTAGGTCAACTTCCCAATTTAGGCCAATTTAGATGCAAAATTAAGATCAGTTAAGTTTTGGCTAAACATAACAAAACTTGAGAACCGCCAAAAACTGTCAACAATTGTATATAGAGAATCATTAGCAATAAATAACAATAACTGGTCTAGTAAAGTAAAATCTCTATTAGACCGAAGCGGCTTATGGAATATCTGGCTTGAAATAAACTGCAATCATTGTTCAAGTCAGAACCCATTCAAAATAATTAAAACTAGATTAACGGATATACAAATTCAAGTTTGTCGAGGGGAACTCTTCAGCGATGAAAAAACTAGAAGAGGCCCCTCAGGCCAAAAAAATTAATTAAGGACATATCGTCTGGTAAAAACAGATTACTCGTTTGAAAATTATTTACTAATATATCACTATATCGAAGTTAAGGATTTTAAACACAGAAAAGCATTAACCAAATTGAGAATCAGTAATCACGACCTTGAAATCGAAAAGGGAAGACATTCAAGGGAATATAAAAAAACAGAAGATAAGAGGTGCTTCCATTGACCAGATAGTGTAAAAGATGAGAGGCACTTCCTTCTTCACAGTACATTATATTCAAATCTAAGGGAAGAACTCTTCAAGGACAAAAAACATAAACAATGATTCTCTTTTGTTAAATGAGAACGAAATGTTTCTGCTATTTATTTATATTTTGAGTCCTCCCAAAATGTTAGCAGTTGCAGTAGCATAATATGTCCACAACTGCTTTATAAAAAGATCACATACAATACAGAATTAATATAGTATGTTGTCTTCTTATACCCAAACTAGGCACTAAATAGTAACTGTACTAAATAGGTTAAATATAAATAAACAATTATAGTCTTCATACATTTGTTCGGGTAAAATGTCTATGTATTATACTAATACTCGATACCGAATAAAAAGTCTGTCTGTCTGTCTGTCTGTCTGTCTGTCTGTCTGTCTGTTTGTCTGTCTGTCTGTCTGTCTGTTTGTCTGTCTGTCTGTCTGTCTGTCCACTTACCACAGCCGGATAGCCCAGCTTACTCAATCCTTGTCTCAAAAATTTCAAACTTCCCGTCAGAATATGAAGAAAAAATTTCTACAGGTGATTAGTAGGGCAGTAAGAATTATTTTGACGAAGTTTCAAGTTTGTACGAAAAGGTAGCAATTTTCGTCCAAGCTGCACTTTAAAGATAGACATGGTTCTTCACTTATCAACCAAAAGATGAGGATGAGGGCAAATCACAACATACGACGGGGAGAACGAGATACGAGGGGGAACTTGGTACCCACCTCTGAAAGTGATAAATCTATAACTGCCGATATTCAGGTATATGCAGCTTATACAGCGTTATTTCTTTTTGAGGCTACAGCCTAACCACTAAAAAAGGTTAACCTTATCTGTTAACACTGCTTTCATTTTTTCAGTCTCGTAAATATTTCCGACCAAAATATCTTAGTTTACGAGATTTTAAATAGTAAGCGGAAATACGTCACAATTTTAGACCCCTATGCAGCCTGGGAAATATTTCTTATTTCCGCTGACCGGTATTCGTTGTTATTCATCAAATTTATCGAGTGTTTGAGGTAGAATTCTGTCGTAAACATGCTCGAAAATCCTATCTTCCTTTACCGTTTATAATCACATAAACTCAAGATTGTTCATAATACTCAATGTCTGGCCTGATATCGGGTGGTTATGTGAACATTTCTGGTTGTGATCATCGATAAACGACTCACGTGTAGTAGCGCAATGTTCGGCCGTGGACTTGTAAACAAGCTCCCTGTATTGATAGTTCTGGTCGTAGTTGGCATCCTAGAATTGCAGATCTTGAAGATTTCAGAAATCAAGAACCAGCCGAAGAGCCAAGGACCCATTCATGAAGGTAACGTCAACTTGAAGCGAAAGCGCTACAAATTCAACAGTTCCAATAAAAATAGTCATTGTATTACCAAATAACATTAGCTTACAAAAAACTATTCCAATAATATCAAAACGTTTCGTCTTGTAGTTTATTATTTTGCCAGGGAGTTGATTGAAGAACTACGTTCTTTTCACGGCATAGTTTTTCTTTTCAATAAAGTGTCTTATCTCTTAGACATATGTTTTTCCTGTAGTATGTCACGGAATATTCTTTGGCGGTTCAAGCAGGCTAAGTGGGCTCTCCACAAAATACCTTCTTTACTCGACTTATGTACGTTAAGGTTATGTGTATACTGAAGGCATTTGTCTTGTTATACTCCGAGTTACTTGTATTTTATGTCCGTTCGTGCATTGTAAATAATTAAATTTAATGATAGCCTTTGAAACTCAGTGAAAATGTAGAGAAAGTGAAATTCCATAATGTATCAATCTTATTATATCGTATTTGTAACGTCGTAGCTCGTTAACAAGTGTTTTGTTTGAACTCAAGGTGTGTAAAATCCAGAGAAAGTCCTTATTCTTTGCCACTCCTAGTAATTTCATATGAATCGTTATCTAAATTCAATGTCTGCTTTCTATCTTCTTCATTAAGTTTAACGTTTGCCGTGATTCCTTATCTGATATCTCCCTAGTAACGTTTATCTGTAAACTGCCTTATCAATTTGATGTGAGCCGATATATATGACTGCATACTTATGAATTTGCTGCATATTGGTACAGTGAAGATCAATTGTTCTTAAAAGCTGTAAAAGTTTCAATTATCAACAGTGTATGAAGGTTAATTTTTTCCATGTGTTAGTCGAAGGTAGAGAAAATTCAAACAGACAGCGTATTGCTTTACTTCATTGTGGTCAAGGGTGCTTCAGACTGGCTCTCTGGGTCTAAGTTATGAAAACACTATTTAAGATAAGATTATTAAATGTTTATTTGTTGTTTTTGTCACACATGATGTTATCATGTCTTGGTTAGCTCTATTGAGTTATGTTTATATTATATTCTGTTTCAAACAATTAAGAAACAGTTATAATTGTGAGTTATGCTTTGGGAATGTTGCTTGCCTAGGGGCGATTGAGTGGTTTGATAATCTGGGTGACCAGTGATGTTTCTTGACCTGTTCTTAGTTTTAAACTTATCTTTTTGACTGACTTAGCCAAGAAGATACATGTACTTTCCTAAATATTCAAACTCAACCATTACAGATCATACAATGATTTTTTAAAATTTTTAATGTTTCTCATAATCATTTGTTCTTTGCTTATCTCTATGTTTATCTTTCTAAATAAATGATGAAAAAGTGTCTTTGAAATCATCCTAAATAAATAAATAAGCCATATTTTTATTGCAAAAAAAAATTCTGACTATATATTGCAGTGCTGTACTAGCTATATACCTATGATATCTGTATGGCAAAAAAATGATTTAACACATATATAACATTTCATTATTTGTAGTTTTCCTCAAGCTAGTAATCTAATCAAAAACTAAATAGAAAACTAATATAGAATAAAATGTTATGAAAATCTAAAAAAAAAGAAATGAAATAAACTGATTGATGAAAGCCTTTACTAATTAATTACATACGATATTTTTTTTATATGCTAAAATTTTACATTTTACAAGAACACATAAGCTTGGTCATATACACATGTATAAAATACTAATCATGCATGGCTATGCATTGATTGGTTTGTTAATTAAAACAATTTGCAGTAATTAATTAAATAATTTTGTGATTTTCAATTTTCAAGGAACAAACTGATGCTAATCTATATCATGTCTTCGCCAGCTCATGGATAATTGAGATTCTAACATTTCTGTGGACAACTTGGAACTACCGAGTTAGTCTAAATAATATTGAGAATCACAGTAAATATGGGTCAACCAGGCAAAATTGAATTTTTTAAACTATTGCCCTATCATTGATGCCTTATTATTATATCTACTGTCCCAAAAATTATTTCTTGTTTAGGCAGTGAATTGACACATGCATCGTTATATATTAAATCTCACACTGAGATCATATTGGAAAGGCAAGCTTATAGGAATGTGAAACATTTCTGTAAGTCATATTTGCCAAGTGTTCTCTTGATTTTTGAGCACCCTCTTTACATTGATTCCAGTTAATGCTCTTCATATGCCACATTCTGGACAAAAACAGCAATGCTTTATATTGGAATCTGTAGAGCACTCAAGATTCAAGAGTACAATAGATGCCACAAAAATTCCAATTTCATCTGGCATTGAGTGCTTTACGAGCCTCTTACCCTTTGTTGACCTCCATTGTCTCTGGCAAGAGTGTTTCTTATTTAAGAGAAGTGAGAATTTGTTGAGCAACAAAGTTGGCACCAGTTGCGCTCCAGAGATACACAGATGATGATGGACTTTGTGAAAGTCTAATGAACCTCTTGCTAAGGAGACTGCAGACCATTCCCTTTCTGCATGTCTGGAAAAACAAAAAAAAAAAAAAAAAACCATAATAAATAATTTTACAATTTATTGCTTTTTATAAATAAATGTCTTTATTTTCCTACCATTCTGTGCTAGCTGTACAAAATGTGTCTTGTCCTCTGTACCATTGTATAGCATTCAACCTTCAAATATTAATTTCTTAATACCCTTAATTTAAAGTAGGCCTTCACTGATCTGAGTTAGGTCATGGCTTTTTACTTGCTGATTGAATTGGAATTTAACCTGTTAGGCTTAAAGGAAGAAGGAAATCTGTAGAACCCGGAGAAAAATACATTGAATCCATAGAGACCCAACAAACCACTCACATTATGCTGAGTCCAGGAATAGACCTAATTTATTATTAGTCTACAATATTTACTTATTTCAAACCAAGTGTCATGTCCTAGACAATGGGATGCTTTGTGTGAGTTGTATCCATATTTGTGTGTCTTAGTTCTCATGTGCAACCATTAAACAAAGAAATGATACTCTAGGGAATGTTTACTCATTTCAAACCAAGTGTCATGTCCTAGATAATGGGATGCTTTGTGTGAGTTGTATCCATATTTGTGTGTATTAGTTCTCATATGCAACCATTAAACAAAGAAATGATACTCTAGGGAATGGCAAATTGTCTAGTCATGAGGGAAAACATATCACCAAAATGAACAAGGTCTATTAATCCCAAGACCACAAAGGTTGCCACTACTAAACCATCTTTAATTCCCAGACATAATCTGCATACCTAGAGGTGTAAGGCTTAATATAGACCAGCTAGTTTTGAGTTCCAAATGACCAATGTGTTATTTGATTACTTACCTCAGGCTTAGCCTCGTATAAGTGTCTAAATAATTACAAATATCAACGGTAAAGTAAAGAATGCACAACTTCAACAATACAAAGACATTGAAATTCCACGGAACTTCATTGGAACACATGAATATTCTATAGAGGCTTTCCACCAGTCACGTGATAGCAGAAGGCAGGAATCTGATTTACATGAAAAAGAATTCAGTCTCCCAGGGGGGAAAAGACTATTATTGTGCCCCCTGTCATGGCTGCCATCACGTGATGATGCAAATCCTCTATACAAAAACGAGGTTAACCCTAAGCAACAGACTAACTCGAAACTGCAGTATTCTGTTTTAATATCATCTATATTTTGCAGACCATAAGAATCCAATAGAAAGCAAAGACGTCAGAAATACAGTTAGTGAAGATGACAAGGATGTGGATGAGTCTGAAACACTCACAGAAGGAGCCAAACCCAGTGCAACGGTCAGTTAATTTTCTGATATAGATTGGGATATGTCGTTTCTTTCTTGCACCTTAGTTAATATTACGCAACACCGCTGTGTTCCTTGATTACAGTCTCACTCACTCAGGATTAGCATTTCAATTTAGGTCAAAATATTTACAAATACCAACGGTAAAGTAAAGATTTCACAACTTTGAAAGTAAAACAAATTTGAAATTGAACTAAGAACTAAAAAACTCGCGGGTGATTGGGATTGGCACGAGAGAAGTGTTAGGAGAAGCACGACGCGTAGTGGAGTACTTCTCGACAAATCTCGGGTGTTCAGCTTACCCCCAAGTGCTGTGTAATTGCGCACAGTACAGGAAGCAGGCTTTTTCGTTTCTTTTATAAAAGACAAACTTACAATACATCATTTTGGATAGGAATAAAGTGCGCGCGTGTGCTGTACGCTCTCATAAAGCGTAGTAGTTATTTCATAAAGTCCTCCTCTGGAGCACATAAATGTTCTAAACGAAAGTGAATCTAACAAAGAATTTGAAACTTTTTCAAATATCCAAACTAATTTCCTGTGGGAAAAACGAAAATTGCGTATAGGAGCAAATGAGGCAACATGTTTCAAAATAGCCAAGCCAAAAATATATAACACAAATACTGGCATTTAATGTGTGTTGACGAACTTTACTTCACTTTTCGTCCAGGTTGGATTTGACGATTATTCCATTGACGACAACGCAATTATCATATACAACAGGGTACCTAAAACAGCCAGTACCAGCTTCATGGGCGTAGTCTACGATCTGTGTGAACAGAACTCCTTTCATTCCATACATCTAAATATCACCAAGAACCAGCATGTTTTATCTGTAGCAGATCAGCTCAGACTTGCTAACAACATTACTCGATGGACAGACAGACTGCCAGCCTTATACCATGGTCACGTAGAATACATTAATTTTCGAAAACTTGGCGTTTCTAAACGAATTTTCTACATCAATATTATAAGAAAACCATTAGATAGATTGGTGTCTTATTACTACTTTTTGAGATTTGGAGATACGTTTAGACCTTATAAAAGACGGTCACGACGAGGAGACAAAGAGGTGGGGCTTGAATATCTTAAATTTTTAAGATAAACCTACTTGCAGCAAGGTTGTCATACAAGAATAGAACATTTGTAATTTAGTGAGAAAGGAATTCATTAAAAGACAAGAGAAAAAGTTCAGCTTCAGTGATTTTCTTTTGTATTTTAATGTATTCCTATCCCAATAAATCATTAATGTTCTATTTTCGTATGACAACGTTCTTGCAAGTAGGTGTATGCACTAGTCATGCAATTGAAACCCTCCACTGCTGTTGTTTGAGGATTCTATTTCCATTTTCATTGTATCTTTTATAGCGATACTTTCTGTTTCAACTAGCAAAACCATTCCAGCTGATATGGAAAAAGAATGTTAGCCAATCAGAATCGAGAAAAACTGAGTGTTCATGCACTTTTTCAGTGCTTGATAAGAGTATGCCAATAAATAACGAATTATATATTCTTATTTCAATGGCGTACATCTCTTTACTTTCTCTGGTCAATTTTCCGCACGCTCCATGACACCTCAATTTTGCAGTGACGTCATTTCTACGCCACTATTTCAGATCAGCCGGTTGTTGATGTTAATTCGCCTACCACTCTCAAAAGAACTCGTTACAAGTTGCTTTGTGTCACCGGCCAATTGATCTCTGGTTGGCACATGATAACAAAGGCTTATGTCACATGAAGTATCGCTATATAACAAGTTTTGTTTTATTCCAGACGTTTGACGAATGTGTCCAAGAACAACATAGAGATTGTAAACCAGAAAGGCTTTGGCTACAGATCCCATTTTTCTGCGGTCACGCACCTCAGTGTCAGTAAGTTTAATAAATCGCGTATTGCAACATAGCTACAAAGTAAATATCTTGCGTTACAACTTCCGACACGCATCCCAATGTCAGTGACACTAGAGAAAAACGTTTGCGCATGCGTGCATTTTACAACGTTTTCTAAGAATTTTGAAGAGTTTAAGTGAGAAAATAAATGTTTTTTTTTTCTCCAAGTATACTAAAAAATTCGAGAGTATACTTTTGTCAGACCAAGATACTGTATTAAGAAACACAATATGAAAGAATTAGCCTTAAGTTTCAAGCATGGACACTAAAGTTTTGACATTTTGTGAAGTCCAATTTATCAGGCATGTTTGAAAGCCAAATTTACTTATTTTTTGACTAATTTGCATACGGATTCAGAGCATGCGCAGACGTTTTTCACGTACTATATCATACTTACAAAGATGTCCGCCTCAATCGTATTTCAGTCTCCTGCATGTTTTTGCAGGAACATGACAAAGCAGAATAGTTTTTGAAGTATTCAAGTCATATTTGTTTTTTCATGATCATGACTAGTTGATCATGACCGTTTATAACACAGTCTCGTCGTTGAATCCATATCTTTTCGAGAAGCTTCATTTTTTTGTAAACTTTTCATACAAAATTAAAATGCTATGCCTTTTCTCTTAAAGATGACGTCACAACCACCAACCAATCAGCGTGCGAGTTATTTTTAGCCTAGCTAGCAGTCTTATGGACAAGTGAAATGAATCTAGTTGGACTCCCCTAGTAAATTTCCCCTGATGTCAGAAAGTAAAGCAAGTCATGTTAACATGCTAAATGTTGCATTACCCACTTTTCCTTCTGTGTTCCTCCAGATCTCCTGGTAATAGATGGGCTCTTGAACAAGCAAAGCGGCACTTGATTGAAGATTATTTGTTAGTCGGGCTGACTGAAGAACTAGCGGATTTTGTAATGGTGCTAGAATCAGTCTTACCAAGATTCTTTAAAGGAGCTACCAAAGTGTTTCTTGAAGGTGAGTAGCACTGCCTTGTGATGTCATGGTTTCCATTGGCTGATCGAGGAATAAGTATTTACCTTCGTACTTCTACATCCCTCACTAGGAATGCGATCAAAATGCCCGAAATACCACCCCCCAAGAATATAAAGTTCTATACTGATCTATTTCCTGGGGTAGTCCCACACACCTCTCTCCCCCAGACATACAAACGTCTGTAAATTTGTCAATTTTCAACTTGAGTTTTCTCGGCCGATATAACACCTGACATAATGAATCTTTGTAGGGTTACTAAAGTAAAGGTGCTCTCTCCAGTGCTGGTATTGGTTTTTCTCTCAGTTTAATTTTAACTCAACTGAATTCGCGGCAGCCATTTTGGCAAGGGGTCTATTGCATCTCTGGATAGTGCCCAAATGATGATAAGTCGTATCGTATTTGATTTATCCAAGAGAGCATAATTAAAAGAGGGAAACTTCTTATTGTTGCGCGCGCCATGTAAATTCCCTTTTGAGCTATTTTTAGTAACCGGATGCAGTTTAAATTTCGCTTTACCCTACTCCCGTGCGTCAACTAGTGCATGCGCGCTCTTTCCGTTTGTTGTTTTTAGTGACGTGAGCCTAACCTACCTTCTAACGTTGTTCATCTTTAACTTACAGGCAACAAATCTCACTTACGCAAAACAGCATCCAAGAAACCCCTGGAAGAAAGCACAATTCTACATTTCCAGCAGAACAAAATATGGAAAATGGAAAATGAGTTTTATGAATTCGCCAAAAAAGTTTTTTATACTGAAAAGAAAAGAACTATGCTACAGAGGAACAGAGACGTGGTGTCTTCTCCTGTGCAGTTTTTTTACGAAAAAATTCGGCCCAAAAGTTAGCAGGGTTTAAGGGTTTATAAAGGACAGTAAATATAACTATTTGTAAAGAAACTAAATACGACCTTCCAGCGCGATTCGTAATTTAGTACTTTCCTAGCGCTTCTCACTATAAATTCTTTATTACTGCTATTTTCAAAAACATGATAGCTGCGAGGTGCACGCTGAAAATTTTCTTTTCTTTTTTTATTCTTTGTTTTTCTTTTGTTTTTGTTTTTGTTTTTGTTTTTTTTTTATAATCTTTTTTGTTCTTTTCTTTTCTTTTCTTTTTTCTAATCTAATTTTCTAATTAACCTAATCTGTCGGTACCTTTCATATTTCCGACTGACGGCAGCGAAAAAACAAATTCCAACGGGCAAATCGCAACTCCAGAGTTTGCATGTTTATGCCGGAAAATAGCAGTAAAACGAAGTTTTCTAACGACAAGTAAAACTACAAATCTTTGGAGTTTGTTAGAAGCCCCATTTAAATAGTAAAAAAAGATTAACTAAACTTAAAGAAGAAAGATAACGAAAGAAAAATCCTTGATAGCACAATTCAAAAACGTCTGACCACATGCTATTCGTCTGTATGCGAATTAACAAAAACATCTTGGTGTTGTAGAGATAAATTATTTTTTGCTTTCGGTAGTTTTTCTTGAAATAGAGTGTTTATACTGTAAAAATAAATGTTTAATGTTGACATATTGTAGAATATTTGTCAGACAAGTTTGGAAGTCATCTTTACTATTTGCATGATTTGCAAATGTTTTGAGGCACAGCAATATTGCACATAAAACTTTGCAATATATAGACTTTAGCTTAGTTTAGCATTGCTTCAATCTAATTATTTTTAAGTGAAAAAATACTATAATTTGAAGACGTTTCGATCCGTGACCAGGGATCTTCCTCACTATGTAAACATGTTCCAAAAATCTTAAGTCAGCGACACATTTCGAGTAAATTTTTTTTAAATTTTTTATTTGTCTATTACACTCTAATTAGGTCACTTCTTTTAAAGTGCACATGAACCCTTCGACAATACTTTCAGTACTGATTCTACATAAAGTAAATAGTTGAATGGTAAAATATTTCTTGATTTGAGTGATGCGTTTCTAAGTTATGAAGGTTTATACTTCCAATATGTTAATGATGATGACGTCAGGTAAGGTATTTGAGTGTTTTTGTTGTAACTAATAATACTAAATGCTGGCCATTTTGAAAATAAAAATTGTAAATAGCTTTCATGTAAACCATGAGTAAAATAATGATGCTTCTTAAATACTGTATCTATGAACCAGTTCGATTTTGTATATTTGATTAAGCCTTAATAGACGTCACACTCATTAGCATATTGGAAGTATAAACCTTCATAACTTAGAAACGCATCACTCAAATCAAGAAATATTTTACCATTCAACTATTTACTTCGTGTAGAATCAGTACTGAAAGTATTATCGAAGGGTTCATGTGCACTTTAACGTAATAGATCAAAAACGAGTGCGAGTGTTTGATCAGGGCATCCAAACACCGAGAAACAGATGAATTCGTTTATTCGTCACTGTTTTAATCAGTGCCTTGATCCGTTATTGATCAAGTGTCAAGGTGCGTGCACGTGACTACAATGCAAAGTCGTCATTGGTCATTGATCTCATGAATTATTAATGAGTTTGAGAAGTTATCTTATTAAACCTTATCAAAATGTCTACAGAATGACGTCAACCGTGGAAAACACGTTTCGCCGTTCATGAACTTGCACTGCTATTGATAACAATAAATGATGTCACTTGAAGCTATACCTATTTCAAGTGCCTATAGAATCCGTCCCTTTTTAATCTTAAAGTGTATATCAAGGAAAAAAGATTATTTTCAAAATCACTTATTTTTGAACAGTGTAGTAGTATGGTTGCAGTATTTTTGTACGTGGACTTCTATTTTCAGAGATAAAAACATTTGAAATATCAATATGCAAATGAGGTGACGTAAATTCAAGAATAGGTTACATTTTGAAGTGTAATTTACGACAAGTGTTCTGAAGTGAAATAACCTAAAAGTGTACAAAGCCATATATTTCAAACATAAGAAGGATTTGCAAATAAAAAAATGAAAAAAACAGCAGTACTTTCCACAAAAGCATTTTTGTATAATAAATTAGTCTTGAATTTACGTCATCTCATTTGCATATTAATATTTCAAATGTTTATATCTCCTAAAAGAAAATTTTACATACAAAAATACTGCAACCATACTACTACATTATTCACATATAAGTGATTTTGAAAGAAAAAAATGTTTCTTGATATACACCTTAAATCCACCTTCCAACAGTCCTAAACCCATTCCATCCCTCTAAGGTACGAAGTCGTAGGGCGGACCAGCATTTGGTCCAACATCCGGGTCACCATCGGGATCGATTGGCGTACTAACGAGTTTCTTCAAATGAAGATTCACTGAGAACATCAGCCCTAGAGCATCTTTAAGACTCTCGGGATGGCCATTGAACACATTTTCTAGTGACTTGAGCATCTTGGTGTAGATCTTGTTGAACTTATCGGCCCTCAGGTAAGCCTTAGTGCCTTCCTTGAATTTGTTCATTTTGGGATTTGGCACCATTGGCCATACACCGTCTGGATCGAATGGTATCTTTGGTCCCGTGAAGAAGTAGGTACCATTACACTAATTGGAGAGAAAAAAGAAACACTGGTTGTTATATCATTATATATACACTTATTTCAATAAAGTTAGTCACCAGAAAAGCTACAAAGCTGAGACCGGCAAGGATTATGGGTATATACATTTTACATGTTTCAACCGCTTGATAACTGTTGATGGACTTGAGATCTTCTACCAGTTACAAGTTAACCTCCTCTGAGCATCCTCAACTGCTGCAGTTTGTTTCAAAAGCTTTACTTGTTGGATAGGAAACATTTCCTCATGATTCTCAGCGATCACAGCTTTCTAGGTTTTTGGTGACTAACTTTATTGAAATAAGTATATATATATTCATCTTCATAATACGAGTGGCCTTTTTTCTCGTCATATTTTTTCTTGCGCTGATGGGCTTGACAAAATACCTCAGACTCCAAAAGATATTCTCCGACTACATCCTAAATTAAAATGTGTATAAGTTATATGTATTCTCTGGAACCGAGGCAAATAGTAGCCAATTCAACTCGGTTTCAGAAAATACTTGACTGGGGAGAATAATAGACTGAAAACCAAACCAACCAGGAAACTACTATAATAAAGTCGCGAATCCATGTTGCAAGACAAGTTAGACACCAAGACACCAGTTGATGGCCAGTGGCGGATCCAGGGATGGTTCCTTACATAGGACCCACTTTTGTGAGATCTTGGGAAGCCAATCATGTTCTTTAAGCGGCCCAGTAGAATGAAATTGTAACCCCCCCCCCTTATGAAGCCAATTTCGCAGCTACCAGCGTTTTTTGCGTGTCGGCCACTTTTGGAACCCCCTCAAAATCCTGAATACGCCACTGTTGCTGACATTGTTCCATTGAACGTTAACAGACAGCACTCGCCGTTGCAACAAAATCGCAACTCAACTGATAAAAAGGGCGCTATTACAAAAATCATAAAGAATTACAAAATATAGTAATGATCCATCACTATCAACATTGCATCATACCCCTTCGTAGTTAACTTTTGTACTTTGGTCAGTTCCAGTTCCCTCCTGATGGTGTTTATTGAACACCTGGATCTCACGCTTCTCGGCGATCGAATAGAAAAGAAAATAGTGCGAAAGATCTTTCACTGTTCCATTGCTCCATGCCATTGGATTACACGGAGAGCTTCCTTCACCTTGTTCAACTATCAGTTTAATTGCTTCTACAGCTGAAACAAAGTCAGTAACATTCAAAGAACGGCCATGCACTGACCAGTGCGTAAAGTCAACTTGCCGATTTGGGTCACCAGTGAAGATGCTGTTGTTTTTTCCACAGTCTGTGAGGTATCCCAAGGAATTCAGTATGTGATTGTAGAAGTCACCGATTGTGTTGTGATGCCTTTCGTACTCGTAATGGTAGTTAGGAAAGAATTTTTTGTTCTACAAATGAATTTTTAGAATTGTTTAGTTGCTTCGCTACGTTTGCGCACACTGAGCATATTTTTAGTATAGATAGTATATCAATCTATTATTGTGCATATCACTTTGACTTTCACATCTACATCTACATAATTTATTTGTAAAATCCAAAAGGACATCTAGCAAATTCCAGTGTAAGTGCAAGATAAATTAAATAAATAAATATGTGCAAATAAGGTAAAAATGATTGTGCTAATAATGATTAAATCACAGGTAGCCCAAGCTTGGTTTCTGTGGTGTCCTGTTATAAGGAAATGTATGGGGATTCATCAAAAAAGTCAATAAAATCATTGAAACGTGAGATAAAGCCTCGAAATTTTACCCTATCATTGATAAATAACACTTCTTTCGCTCTGCGTGGTTATTTTTTGAATTTAGTGTTTCTTACTGGTGGGGGAAAAAAATCTTAAAACGGGCTAAATTCAAAAGATAACCACGCAGAGCGAAAGAAGTGTTATTTATCAATGATAGGGTAAAATTTCGAGGCTTTATTATGATAGCTATATTTTATAATCACCTTCGAGTCTTTGTCTTTTTTGTTTGCTCTGCTTCGGGACATTCCATATTGACGTAGCTTGAAATCTAAAATAATAATAATAATAATCATAATAATAATCATAATCATAATAATAATCATAATAATAATAATCATAATAATAACAATAATGTGTAGGGCCTAACTAACTAATTTGTAAGGACTTATAAAGATGTGTATGACACAAACAAAGAATATTGTACAAAGAGAAATGACGTGCTCGAGAAAAATCGAATGGTTCCTTAATATGAGAACACTGAGTCGTCTCTAGCTTCGACCACTTTCTTAAAAAGTTCAAAAAAGCACAGAATAAAAGTAGGAAATCTTTGCCTTGCAATGACTAAAATAAAAGTTAACTATTTGTAATTTTTGGTCAACGACTTTGGACACGATCAGTTTTTCTGATATGTTGCCCGGAAAGAGAAATTGTTGATAGAGACCTAGTATATGACGTTTTTGATTCCAATCATTTAAAACACCTAATATCATTATAATTTTTATTCAAATAATTCTTATGATCAAAATTCCAGTTAAAAATGTACCAATATAGAGGCTTTGCACCATTACGTGATAGCAGCCATGACAGAAGGCAGGAACAGTTGAATCTGGTCTAATCTAATTTACGCGAGAAAGAAAGTTTCCAAGGGAAGAACAACTTTATTGTTATGCCTAGTTCATTTAAAGTTGAATAAGTTTAAAGAGGCTGGAAGATGGGGCTAAATTGTAAGACGTACTTGCTATAGAATCCTCTTCGAATCCTTGAACCAGACAAGGAACGTAATCTCCGTCAATGAGTGGGTCGACAATTTCAGACGTCTGATGTTTTACTATGCAACTCTCTTGATTGGAGTATTTAGACGCCCCGGAGCACTTTAGCTTCTCAACGAAATCAAACATCGAGTTGAAGGACGATTTTCTTTCTTGAGTCACTCCTGGTTGTTCAATCGTCATGAAAACGTTTCTTATGAGATTAATAGAAACCTTTTCAATCGGTACGACCAAGTCAGGTTGGATTCCTCCAGGGAGACGCGAGGGATAAAATGGAACGAAATCCTTCGAGTGAAAGATGGGACTCCCACCCACTGCATTCAGGATGTTGGCCACCAAGTTCATATGCATCATTTCTTGAATGACAATGGACCTTAAAATGCTTTGTACATCTTCATTATAGTTATATTTAATAGAAGCCAAGGCTGTCAAATATGGAGGAATTGTGGCTTGTTCCAGCTGCAAGGCTGTCTGTAAGTCCCTTCGAAGATTCTCAACTGTGTAGTAGTCTTTTGGTTTACCAGTCGGAGGGTCGTCTTTCTTAAGCCAGTCCAAGATTACTTTACTTTTCGAAGGCGAAAGATCCCGTGTTACAGGCATGTAGTTAGGATGAGAGATTGGCAATTCCATACTCATTTGTATGGCTTTCTTACGCTCCGTAACCTCGTAGTAGTTGCCCAAGTCTACGATGTTTTCCGTCATGACCGGGTAAAGATTGGCGTATTGCTTAAATATTGGGTAAACGTGATCAAGCCATGTTGGTTCTGAAACAGGACCATATTGGTCCCAAACTGCAATGACGATCAAATTATTGAGCAGCTCAAACATATCTATTTTGCACATCAAAGAGAAATTCTTTTTAGGATGTTCTTCATTATTAATAGAGTAGGTGTATGGATAAAGCTGTCCATCAATGTAATCTCTTGGACTTTTGGGATCTTTTGTCATAATTTTGAATTCGGCTATGCCTTCTGAATTTGTCAAGACATCCTCGGGTGGCGGTATTGGGGGCACGGCAACAGGTGGTCCGTCTGCGAAAATGTTGGGGCAGTCATTGGCTTCGAAATGTACTTTCACATTAGAAAGAGGTTCGCCAAATTTCGTAGCAATGACTCTAACGTTAACCGATTCTTCAGGTTCTTTATGCATGGTCCAGTCGTCGTATGGGTGAATATCAAAACCCTTAATATCTTCTGCAAGTACTATCTCCTTACAAACTAACGCTGGCCATTCCCCAGTAACCTAAATCAAACATAAATAAGATATGCACACGCTTAGAACTGTAGAGTTGGACAAGAGTTTTAGAGGAACAAGAAAGGTAACATATCTCTGAGTACACGGTTTTTGCACAATTTCAGAGAGTTCTTGGTCAATGTAAGATTTTCAAACAAGTCAAGAAAACTACTTATAGAGAAAGAAAGAAATCGCAAAAGAGTTGGTATAGATTTCCTCACCTTTACAACAACAAACGGGTTGCTTCCAAGCATATTAATTTCACGTTCTGAAAATGCTCTCATCACTGGGAAGGATTGAATCCCAGCATAGTTTCTGTACCAATTGGGGGCGGTTTGATTTACTATACCCAGCCACACGAACTTGTTATCACAAGTTATATTCAGTGACGTCTCGGACAGATCTAAAGGTAAGCCAACATACAAGTTGTTCAGATCCATGGTGTCAAAACTGCCATTTCTGGTTATCTGGAGGCTGTTGCCAAAGTCTATATAGGCCTTCTTTTTCTTTTTATCGACAATAAATGGTGCGTTCTGAACGTTTGGGGATTTAGCATGAAGCATTCGACCGTGAGAGAAAAATGGCGGAGACTTGATTCCCAGCAATCCAATGGAGCCTACAGGATTAAAATAAAAACGTTACGATATTAGGAAAACCGGTACCTATATCCGATAACCGATACTTTCTATAACCGTATAGCCAGTTAGGCCCTGTCCACACTATGCCGGATAAATTTGAATCCGAATCCATAGTGTGGACGGGGCCTTAGATGCATTGAAAAATGCACAACTTAATTAAGGTTACTGGATATGTTTCATTTAAACTCTCTCTACGCAACACGTTAAAGAAAACCCCATAAAACTATATATCGTTTTAAAGGTCATATGATAAAAAAATTCGAAAATAATTTTATGTGAAAGCGACTTATTTATTGAAGCCTTAAACATACTAATCGGGCACGTTACTTAAAGGTGAATTAATAGATATGGCTTTGGTGCGTACAGCCAAAAGAATTCCTCAGCGATATTTTATACTTATTGTTTTAGTATTTCGTCTTTTATGCGGTAAAACGTCAACCGACATTTCGACGTTCCAACTTAAAACTTTAATAACTTTTTTAAAAAGCAAAAAATCATATATATGATAATAAATAAATTAGACGGAATCTAAAGCACGAGAAGACGTCCGTGTTTGTCTGAGTCGCCAAAGCATAAGAAAACATTTACGACCTCTTTCTTTTCATAAAATATTTTTGTTATCTTTTTCTTAAAATTGTAATAAAGTTCACTGACTAATCGTCAAACTATTTCCCAGAAAACAACGGATCCCCAAAATCTCGACAATTGCGCAATGAGAGCCATCTCACCTGTCACACGTCCATAAGTAAAATTGTTATTTTGGGGGTCTAGTTCGTACATATCAACGTTGAAACGTATGGACAATTTATCACTTTCCACGTTGTCGCTCTTCATTATCTTTTTCCACTCCTCTATCAAAGGAGAGTTAGCATTATCATCTATCCATCTTATGTTTGACAACACAGATTGGTAAGCTGATCCGAATGGAGATAGTGTTCCAGGATCAACAATTTTTGGCCAGATGTATTGAAATGGAACAGGAGTAAAGTCTGCAGAAAAGAAATCTCCGATACGAAGTCTCCAGCCCCAGATCTCAGAGAACATTTGGGCCTCCGTGTCTAGATCCACCATCTTGCCGATCGTCTCGTTTCCACCCTCTGAAAATAAGGGGGAAGTTCGTTAATAGTCAATCACTGCATTAAAATGGGGGACATAAAAGAACGTTCGCGTATCGAATATCGCTCGAATATCGTTCGCGTCCAAATATTCTGCACTCTTCTCTAATAACATGTTGGGCGTACATTTTTTCTCTCCATGGTCTTACTCGAGTGTTGGCGCATTTAACATATTGTATAATTGTTCAAATTTAGCGTCACACGCAAAGTTCTTGAATAAAATTGTTACGTAATGCGCTTTTATTTTGTCCAGATATTCAAGCATGAAGCAATTAATTCCTACCCTGAAACGTTGCTTCCAATATCGGTTCTTCCTCGTTATTATCTGCAACACACGTTCCATTGACGTAGCAGACTTGCGTCACAGAAGCGTCTACGTTCCATTCTCCAGTTCCACGAGAATTCCAGAGTTGGCCATGTGTCAAGTAGTTAGTTTGGACAAAGTTAGCCGAGTCGAAGTTGCTTGGGATGTTATTGACCGTTGATACGTCAGATTGAAACGTACCACTGAAGGTAAGACGTGGATGGAAGAGGTAATTCATGTATGGATCATCAGGATCATCTTTGAAAATATTAAAAAATCATAAGATCACTTTATGTCTATTGAAGTTCAAATCACTGCATACAGATGCATATCGTTGCAACGGTATCTTATCAAGCTGAATTTGATATTAGTAAAAACGATAGACCTCTTCGGCTTGGGGTAATGTTTTCCGATTCCACTTGTCATTCCCTTGAGATTAAGATTCTTTGTTTGATCTGTGTCCATATTTAAGTGTCTTCTCATGTGCAACCGAGCGCAAACCTTAAACAAAGAAATGATACTCTAGGGAATGACAAATGGTCTGAAATGGGAAAACATTATGTCATCTGAGCATATCGTGGCGGTCTTCCTCAGCTAGAGTGACAGCCACTCCATTTAGTTGTTCCAGAAGACCTACCTGGTACTTTCTCCAGAAGGAAACAATAGTATGGATCAGCAGATGCTACTGATGATAATGTTGCTGATACGCCGCCGTGGAAAAAGTTTTATATGTAACTCAATGTGTGCAGGGGCGAGATAAGTTTCAGATAAAATTTAATTAAATTAATTTATATGCCGGGTCAGCTGTCACTAAAATTAGTCATTTAGATACCGCGATCAGCTTCGGTCTGGTCAGCGGTGTTCCAAAATAGTGTAAAGGTGGCGGGCAAGGAAAAGTTAGTTCGATCAGGTTTTGGAAGAGATATTTTACTGTAAACGACCTTTCCTTCCAAATGCAATAAAGAGCCCTTTTCTGGAGGTTGTCCCCCTAGAAGATCAATTAAATATTAAATATTCCACAAAACACTCGAAGGAGTAAACAAAGGAAGCCAACTTTGGAATCTCAGGCGAATGCAACAATATTCTGGATAAACCTATAAATACAGGGGCGGATAAAGGAGGGGGGGGGGGTGGATTGGGTTGATTTGCACCTCCCTATTTTAGAGAATAAGTAAATATTTTTAGGAAAATAAGAGAAGGAATATGATTGCATCTAATTACAAAATATGTCAAGAGTCAACAACACTGAACCATGCTATTCTTTCGATTAGTTTTAGAGACCAGGTGTGCGAAAATTATAATGGCAATATACTCAAGAAGGTTGACGTCAGCTTCCCTTTTGCACCATTAACGTAAATATCAGGATCGATTAAAATCGAGTGAGTTGCTGGTTCGTCTTTCCGAAATTTAGCTGCATTCACAAGTATGCAGTACACTGCTGTATGTTATAATTTAATAATTTTTCCCCCTTTGTACTGCAAAAAAGAAGGCTCCATGCAAAATAACGTTTTTAAATCACCCATCCCCCTTTTTAAAATCCTCAGTGTATCCGCCCTTGAAATGTAAGGGGCTAAAAAAATATACAGGCGAATGAGAGGATCACCAAGGGCAAGAAAACAATGGTTTATTGAGATTAAACATGGCCTGCATAAAGAAATTATTTCTCTTTCAAACTTTGGCATTTCAGTATCGTAGATAGTCCTCTTTGACATTTACAAACAAATATCGCCTTATAACTCGTGATTTATCCAAATTACCTAGAGTCAGGGCTACAGAAATTACTGATAAATTGCAGGTGTTTAATAACGGATGTAAGTTAGAATTTGTGGGGAGCTGTGCATGATAAGCCTTTCCCGTGAATTTGTAAAAAATTACTTTGCTGCTGTCCAGATATATTGGAAATACTTAACATAATTGTTACATGACACTTTAATAGATGTCAAATGATTATATAGAGGATATTACATGGGCGCGCGGAGATACGAAATTTATCTTCGAGTATTGAAAAGATCTCTCACAAGTGAGCGCAGCGAACGAGTAAGAGATTTTCAACACGAGAAGATAAATTTCGTATCTCCATGGCCAAGCGCCCATGTAATATTCTGTTTATTATATAATTATCAATGAAGTATGTTTTGGCTTTTTCAGGCAATTCTTTTTGTGTATTTTTGAATAGCCATCGCAATGGTGTTATTTTCACACGAATGACATAATCTTAAAAGATGGATTTTCTTGGGCAGATTCACTTTTATCTTGAAAATTTTAGTGAAACACAAAGGAACTAACCTAGACGTTTGATAAGCAATATACAGTATTCGTGTCTGTCTCGGCTACGCCTCGAGCTCGTATATCGGATACAACACGGCCACTCATACTGTATACCGCTCAATTGAAGAATCGTTGTCGGGTTCAGAAACGTAGAACATAGAAGCTGAGACCGAAATGGCACATGGGTAATGACATAATTATATTATAATTTATTCATTTGCGCCATCCATGCAGTCGGTTCAGAATGCCAAACGCGTATTAAAAACAGTGGATGATGCCACGGGTCGCCGGTCACAGCATGCATCTAATTAATGTACTTCCCATGTGCCAGTTCGGTCTCAGCTTCTATGTTCTATGTTTCTGAACCCCACAACGATTCTTCAATTGAGTGTATATTACATATTATCATAGTCTTATACAACAAAACCAACAAAACAAACCAATTTTTCATTGTGTAAAGTAATCAAGCGAAGCAAGGAGTTGTACACTTAAGCTTCAGTCATAAGTTTTATTTGACATACAGCTATTATAGGGAAAAAAGCGCTTTTCTTTTTGTATTGCAGGGATATGGCGGGCATCTTCTCTTTTGAAACATTAGTGTATAATTTGAAAATAACAATACTTAAATCTCCTCCTGCAACTGTCACTATTGTAAATATATTATGAATATATGTTTATAGGTGTATAGATATATGTGATTGATCATTGTGCTGATCGATTCAGGAAATTCTCCTGTAAAAGAAATGAATAATAAATAAAAAGTGTATTGATCACAAGCAGTTAATTGTATAAGAATTAACAAGCTGATCGTTTGCAACATTCTCATCACCCATGAACGTTAAATGATATCAAGTTTGATAGAATTTCACAATCAATCGGACTATATTCTAACTGAACAAAATGACAATACTTTCTCATAAAGTTTGCACAATTCAACAAAAAATATAGAAAAATGCACGAAAGTGAAAATACTGCAAAATTATTGAAATGACGATTGAAAGAATCCGTAGAAAAAGCGTTCTAGTTCTATGGAATAACTTTTGTCTCTATAAGCTTGCTACGATCGACCGCTTTTTATGTTTTCGTTCAAATCTTCTGATGGGTTGTTGTTTGGACTTGCTGCTGTAGTGTTGACCTCGACTTCATTTATAGCTAACCCCTTCGGAAAATCTATACCGCCTGGCTTTTACGTAAAGCGTCCACGTTGACACGCTTAAAGTTTGTCTTAACCAAATAGTCACGAATCACCGTAAAGAGTATAAAGTAGTATTAAACTTACTTCGAGGTCACATTGGATTTTATGTATTTTAAGGGTTTTACAGCATTTAATGAAAAATATAAAAACATAATCAAATCCTTCGAAACTTCCCATCTCAAGCCAGAATAATATTTTCCAAAAAATTTTATACAAGGCCGAAAAATGGGACATTTTTCGGCTCCTCAGCACAACTCAGAATTCCATATCAAATATGAGGCCGCCCACCGAGTAGCTTGTCAAGGTATATATGACAATTTGCTACCGAAATAAAGCTCCTTTCTTAAACTTTTCAACTGTTTACATCCTTATTTTTTCCGCGTTGACTCAGAGGACTGAGCGAACCATTTATATAGCCAACAAGAGTAGATCCCATTCTTCACGTGCATGACAACAATTTATGCGGTTAAGACGTTATTTTTGGCTTCAACCGGATGATACAAATCTCGTGACAGCTGACCCAGCACGTTTTACTTTCCAACACAATAGGCAAGATATTGAAAGTTTTGGCGACAAAGGTGATGCTTTATACAAATGATAATAAATAATCCGTGCTAGAGCTTCAGAGCGAAAGGTTACGTCGCATGGGTGACTTTTAACGCTAAAAGCTTTTGTTATTATACATCTTTGGTAAACTAGGCATAATTTTCTGCCTGTATAAGAATGTTATCGTCTGAATACTGAGTACTGCATGCATATTGAATTGAAGCTCGAGTCGTTGTGAAAAATCTGCAACGATAAAGTCTTTTAGAAGCCAAAACCAGGGCAAACCAGGTATAAGCAGATTAGCATCATTATTTGTTTAGTACATGTAATTCAATCTCACAACTGCCAGCCGTAGAACATTTAATAAATGATTTATCTCTCCTCCAGCGATATTTTCCGCTTCTGGTTGCTTTTTGCAGCCAAGACCCGAGTCATATGACTGATACTTGAAAACGCCTTTCGTTATACGCATTGTCGTCTCTTACTAACAAGACTGATCATTTGAAATGCTACAATTGCGAAAACAAAGAAATCCCGATAGGTTTCAAAAACTGTTCGAATTTAGATCACAAAATCTAGTATAATTCGCTAACCTTGTTCTGAAGAAGGCCGTCCATTTGTACTTTCAGTGGTTGGTTTTGCATTCTTGGTCTCGGCTTTCACTAGTGCTTCTTTGTTGGATGCCATCCAAATCGAACCAAAGACAAAAAAACAAATCACGAAATTCAGGCATGAGCCCTTTAAAAAAATCATTTTGGAGGGACCTCTTAAAAATTTTTTTTTGCGCACGTAATAAAGAAACAGTAACCGACTTGTTGTTGATGTTGGTGTAAACCTTAGTTTTGCAATATTTCTGGGATTCTAGCCTACAATGCCAAAGGCACTCCCCTGAAGTCAGGTGACTTATTTTCTCAGCCCGAGTGAATAAGCCAATGAGCAAGAGAAACATAATTGTATTGTATTGTATTGCTATAATGATCGTGTATGAATAAATAAATAACTAGACGCATATCTACGTGAACTCGGGCTTCTTTTGAACATTGAAAGGTTTGAACGTAAAATGTGAAAGCACTGTTATCGATACAACACAAAATGCCACAAGAGTAAAGTAATTGTTGCTAATTGTCATTTATTTCTGACTACTACTTTCAATCAAAGTCGTTGTATTGTGACAGACAGTTTTGCAACTTTGTTTCGATATTTTATTTTCTGGATACTGAAAGGATTTTTGGGTGGAACTTATTTGAAATCAACAAATGACAGAGAGTGAGCTAGTCTCCTTTGCAGGCGTTCTTAGTGCCGGTCTAAAATCCCCTTTAGACCGACACTAAGAATGGCTGCAAAGGAGACCAAGTGAGCAAACTCCACCAAGTTTTAAAACGGTCAGTTGCAATAGAATTAATTTGCTTGTAAGAGCGTAGAAATGATTGGCAGAATAGAAGGGTAATTGTATACATTCTCATATTTTTGTATGTCATAAACAGAATGAATGAATAAAATGAGTTTTGTCTATTAAATCACAAAGCCAAGAATATAATTATTACAACTTGATTTTATTTCAACAAATTTCAACATCAAGGACACAGAAACATTTTGAACTCAAGGCATAACTATTGTGATGTGTTGCTGAATGTTTTGGATTTATTGCAATAGGAAAATATCATATACTGTGTTCAATTTTATAAAGAAAGAACTGTCAATGGACTATTGGGCAATTGCCTTATTTCATAATGACGTCACAGTTTGTTTACATCAGCTAAAATCGATAGAAAATTAGGTTAAATTCTTAGCTTATTTCTCTTCTTTCGAGATACACTTCTTTTTTTCTTGTTTCAACCGCTTGAGAACTATTGATGGACTTGAGATCTTTTACCAGTTACAAGTTACATACATACATACTTTATTCGTCCTCTTTAAGGCTTTTCAGAATAAAGGGCCTAATTAATTACAATTAAAATAATACTATATATAATTATATAAGAAGCAAAAAGAAAAGATCAAAGAATAAAGTAAATAAATAAATAGATAAATAAATTGTACATTTAAATTACATTAAGGTTTTAAGAAATCTGAAATAAGATGTTGTTTTAATGTCCGTTTAAAGTCTTTCACTGTTGGACTTAACTTAAGGGCAGAGTCTAGTTCACCTCCTCTGAACATCCTCAACTGCTGCAGTTTGTGTCAAAAGCTTTACTTGTTGGATATAAAACATTTTCCTATGATCCTCAGAGATCACAGCTTTCTAGGTTTTTGGTGACTAACTTATACACTTATTTCAATAAAACATGTAAAATGTATCTACCCATAATCCTTGTCGGTCTCAGCTTTGTAGCTTTTCAGGTGACTAACTTTATTGAAATAAGTGTATTTAGCGTAATATTTAGTTGTTCTTGTCTAACATAATCACGTAAGATTTGAAGACAACCAATTTGAAGCTTGTGTTCATAGCTGGTCGCTGCAAAAAAGTCTAAATGAAGACTTCCGTAAATGTTCACAATTGGTTTAAAGCAAATAAACTCACCCTAAATATGACCAAAATATAATTCAGGCTGATATATATAAATAGGGCCTAAGCAGGGGCTGAATACCCAAACTTCACCAACAATTGCAATCAATGGTGCTCACGTTATCCAGGTATTAATCACAAAATTCAGTGCTTGGAGTGATAATCGATGACAAGTTCAGTTCGCACAGCCATATCGAGAATTAACGAAGATCGCTTCTGGTATTAGGGGCTTAAAGTGCGTAAGGCACTTGGTTTCCCAAGCGACCTTGTATTTAAAATATAATGCGTTAATACAAGCTTGCTTTGGTTACTGCAATAATAAATTGTGGGAAATTGTTGGATTACATCGCAATTTTAAATTATGATGCCGATACTAACCATTTGTTCGAGCTTTTCGGATGGAAAAACGTTTTAGCTACGGTAGCGCTAGAGCACTGCATGCCGAAAGTGAAGTAGCTAAAAATATCATGTCAATGACAATTGTATTATGAATAAAAGCGGATTCGATAGGAATTTCAATTGTAGAAGGGTTGCTGAAATGGAAAACTGAAAATTAACTATTAAAGAACTGAGTAGAGATTGAGCCAAATTGTATAGCCTCTTAAATACCATGAAGAGTCCCTTGCCCACTCTACCGCTGTGATTCTTAGAGGCTAATGACTAAGTTGGTTTCCCTGACATAGTTCTCAGGACATAGGAATCAGAATTATATAAACCAGTTGGGCCCGGGGGGGAATCCCATATATGGACTATACGGGGATGATCCGCTGAACAGGGTATGGTTCTTCAAGCTTCTTGTCATAAACAGGGTATTCAATTTAACTCAAGTTCCAAGTTCTTCCTGAGTTTCCCGTCATATTCAGGGTTTCTGCTTTCGTATTGACCCAAAACTGGTTATTATGGTCGTAAAAAACGATACGCGAGATGACATGATAATTGAAACAAGAAGAACAGGGTCTACAAATTTGATTTTTTTTGTCATAAACAGGGTACCCCTTTCAGAATCCCAGCGGAACACTCCTACCCAAATCCTGGCGGTGTACCCCCCCTCCCCCCGGGCAGTTGGGTTGAACCGTGTAACTGGTAGCACCATCATCAAGAAGCCTACAATAATTAATAGATAATCACTTCGGCACGCAGCATTCGTAAAGAATTACTATCCAAAAGTTTATTAATAACTACTAACGCGATGAAAAATCGTAAATGTTCTCGAAAATTACAAACACAGTAGCAGAGTTTTGCTGAGCTAAGGGTATACGGGAATGACGGGACAAAATACCTCTGGGTCTATAAAAAAAGAACTTTAACATAACCTAAGTGAAACCAATAAACTAGTGAAACCAAATGAACTAGAAATCACCTCCTTCATAAACAAGGCAGACAAAAACCTGTACTCAGTGATTGATAGCATGTTTTGTAAATACGCACACATCAAACTAAATCACTGGATAAAACTACTAATACCTAAAGAAGGATGTCTATAATGATTCTGAAATGCTGACTTTTATTATAAAAAGCTTTTTTTTCTTATTCGCATTTGTCGAGTAGGAATCAAAAATGAAAGCGAACCTATTCAATCATGTTAAGATATAGAGAAAAGAGAATACATAAACAGTCTTAAGTTGACTGTCATTCTTCTAGCTCATCTTTGTCAACGTTGTCCTGTTCATACGAGTTGACAGTAACATCCAGAGTGATGGTGGTTGGTTTGTTGTCTTGGCCACGCTTACGGTTACGATAGAAAATGACCGAGAGGAGTATGGTGATGAGAAAGAACAAACCACCAACGGCTCCTAGTCCACCAATGAGCTGCTTGGACTTCAATGAACCTGTTAAAACAAGTACGCAAATAACATGGTGGGAAATTCCAATGGACTACTTTCAGTATTACTTATATTGCTAAAAGGCTTAACCTACAGACTTCGATAGACCTGGCCCAACAACCTAAGGGGCTAGGCATATATTCCTCGAAAGACCTGGGCAACAGTCCTAGAGGGCTAGACATACGATAGATCACGATAGACCTGGGCAACAGTCCTAGAGGGCTAGACATACGATAGATCACGATAGACCTGGGCAACAGTCCTAGAGGGCTAGACAAACGATAGATCACGATAGACCTGGACAACAGTCCTAGAGGGCTAGACATAACTCTATAGACCTGGACCAACAGACCCGCTAGAGGGCTAGTCATTGACTAAGATCTTACTTTCTTGATTGTCACTCTTAGGTTCGATCTTGCCTCCTTTCAATGGTCCAGCAGACAAGTCATATGCCTTGGAGCCATCCATGTCAGCAGTTTCTCGACGTCCTCTGGAGCCACTGATGCAACCTTGTGCACACCTTGAGTTGTTGGAGTTACGATGACAGACAATCAGCTCACAGTGTAGATACACCAGAAAGGTGTTGGAATACACGAAACGAAACGATCTGATAGAGAACCGCTGGACTTTACTGTATGGGTTGTACCAATAATTCATGGTCGAGTCGCGCACGCATCTGTAAAAAGAATAAAATTTCTCATAGCGTTGTTTAGTGTTTAATTAGTTTTTGCAAGACGTTTAGGATTAATAGTCCACACTAAGGTGAGTGAGTTCCTTACCCTCTCTGTAGAAACACGTGTTGTGGAGTCGCATTGGGATCATTAGAAGGCGTAGCACGACAATTCTCAGCAAACACCACCAGATCAGCGTTGGTATTCTTGACTTCATACTGAACCCACAGAGGCTGGTTTGGGTAGACAACCACGGGGTAGGAGAAAGGTGAGTAGGGTGTTGAATAGCTAGAAGTCTGGTAGAGATCCATGGTGAAAGTGAAGTTTCCATAAGATCCTGTAGAGAGAGATTAAAAACTAAGTGCTGCATCGTAAAAATAGCTTTAGTTTGGTTTCAGTAATCGTTACATATTTATAGCAGATATGTTTTTTGTTTTTCATAATCCTATGTCAGTTTTACGCGAACTGCAAAATTCAAAATTTCAAAATTAAAATCCGATCATGAAACGAGAGCCACAGATTTCTTAACCATATAGCTATTATAGTCAGAGCGGATGCAATTAAACCGTGGAATAAAATCAATAAACTACTAAATACTAACTAATATTATCTATTTAGTGACTAATAGTCACTATTACTCAACCAAAATATCTATTAAACAAAAGACACAAATGGTCTCCTGTGTATTTGTCTTTGTATGATGAATGTTCTTGTTGAGTGATAGCAACTATTAGTTACTAAATAGATACTATTAGTTAGTATTTAGTTTGATTTTATTTCACGGTTTAATTGCATCCGCTCTATCAAATTTCATCCTTTCAACGCAATGAAAATGCTTCGCGCATGACAATAATTTGCATCAAATATATAAATATTACCTTCAGATGTGATCACTGTCTTCTTTGAAGGTGAAAAGGACGTGCTGGCAAACCGGCTTCGTTCATACTCGCAGAAGAAACGCAAAACAAGGTTTCTGTCACGTGAGATAATCGAACCATTCACTACTGGTTGGTAGCGGTTGTCAGTTCTCACCTGTAATTGAAGCATACAACATATGTACAGTATTTAATTGGCTGTTCATTTTCTGACATTAATTAATACTGTGTAAGAATGTGGGTGTTTGCGTACTTATAAAAAGTACAGTCACGGAGTGAAGACATCCTTTGAGCCAATCACAAAGCATGAAATAACTGGTCATCCAATCAGAATGCATCACACGTTCGAACCGTCAGTTTTTCAGAGAGTTACTCGAAATCTGCTCTGATATCGGTCTCTTTTTTGAAGATTTATGATAAGTGCGAGACATGTTTTACGTTTTGATTGAGGCTTATGTGGTGGCAACCATGACAGGAGGCCGGAACAATGGAATATGGTCTTATCTGGTTTACATAGGAGATCGAATTGAGTTTAACATGGAAAAAATAAACTCCATGCACGCTTGTGCCTCCTGTCATGACTACCATCACGTGATAGTATGGTGAAAATCCTTTATAGATAAATCCATCCGGATAAAATTTGCTGAGTATTTTTTTCCTGCTGGCTGATCCCGTTCAACTGATTTACCTCGTTCCAAAATGTGATTGTTTTCTGGTTTTCTGTGTATGTCGTACCACATCGATCTAAAGGTGCACGTAGTCTCTTTGTATGAGCTGTTTTTGTTGCTCTACATGATGGGTCTGTCAAGTGCAGATTCCGCCAATCAATATCAGAGAAGTACGCGTCCTTCAAGTCAAACTGCATGTAATTTTCGTCACAAGTTACAGTTGTTCTAAGGTCTATAATGACAAAATTATTTTTAAGTAATATATACAGTATGAGTGGCCGTGTTGTATCAGATATACAACCACGAGCCGAAGGCGAGTGATTCTATATCTGATACAACACGGACACGAATATTGTATATTACTTATAAAACGTCTAGGTGTATACATTCATGTTGTACTATAATTTTAAAGATAAAATTGAATTTGGCTAAGAAAATTGGAGTTAAAGTTTATGCAAATCAGGACGATTTTGTATCAGATATACAACCTCCTCCACGGACAATGATTTCTATTGTGTTTTCATCATTAATTGCTCATGAGTTTTATAATGGGTGTTAATTTTTTTTTATTGTTTTGGTGGCGGTGGTGTGGGTGGTTGTAATGGTAGTCATACATGGTGGTAGAAATTAAAATTGTGTTGTGCAGTTTTTCTGAGTGTAATATATTCATTACCATGATGCTTTGCGAATAACATGTTCACCACCTAAGCAAGGCTAATCTTTGGTGTGCGTTTTTAATCGAATAAATACTCCAAGGTTAGTGTGGGTGAGTGTGAAAATGGGTAGATGATGGTGATGATGGTGATGATTATAGTATGATTATAGTAATGTTAAGAGTAATGTTTTGAGTTGTTTTATGGGGGTTAGGGCTAAAGTGACTTGGTAGTCTCATAATGATATTGATTGTGGTAGAAATTTCCGTTATATTACTGAATAATTATATTAAAAACACCACATTAGAACGTTTTCCAACAACCGGGGTTAAAAATTCTAATGAGTTTGCTAATATGCTAATGATCTACGTACCGTACTGCCAGCTAAATTATACCGAAATAATCTGCGTGAAGAAGTTTTAACCTTAAAATGCTAGTCTTATTGCACTTTCTGTGAACTTGTCTTAATTTCCAGGAATGTAAACGAACTCAGCGTTAAAACGCTTGCCATTCTAAAACGTGCTTACAAAACTATTAACGCTATATTTTGGTTTTAAGAGAAGTAAACTTGCTGTTGCTGGTGCTGGCCTATCTCCGGCTTTTCAGAAGTTTCATATATGTAACTTCTCAGAAGCCGGAGATAGGCCAGCACCAACGAGTTTACTTCTCTAAAAACTCACTAAAATTGATACAAGATTTTTATAGAAGTTTTATTCAACAGCAGCGTTTGTAAAGTACAAATCTTTGAGTATAAGTGACGATATACCAGCTCGCTATAACAGTCGAGACTGAAGATTGGATTCCATTTTTTAATAGCTTAGTTATTCTTATCTAGATATTTGTCCACCTTGCTTAAAACGGCATCTACTTTACTCATCGTTTCCAAAGCCTTTTCGCACATTTTCTTATGTGCAGCTTGGGTTTCTGCTGCATTGTCAACCTTCCTCTTTTTAGATACCTTGTTCGTACCGGCAATGCAGTCATCTTTTTCATCAAACTCGCTCTCGCATGATGATGACGCAACATACTCTCCCTCTTATTTGTCCTTCACTGCTTGTCTTCTCTGGGAAGGTGTTTTCTTCTCTGCATACTTTATGGACTCTATTGGTTCAGTCGGGAAAGCCAACATTTTCTTTAAAATGTTCTTCATTCTGGTTATCAGTCGACTTGCCAGTGGGCTCTACGGATAGAGCGCCACAACATGATGAGGGAGTTGTGCCTCTAGGATTCTTTCTTTGCAGTACTGTAGGATCGGCAGGCCACTCTTTGCTATTACATTCGTTGTAGCATTTAGAAATAAATTCAATTTCCTTTTCACCAACAATAGCACGCTTTGGTAGTGATCCTATCACAATTAAAATTACAAACCATAAGTTGAAAACGATAATAAAATTAATTTGTCGCAAAAGTCCAGAAATGGGCTTTTTAAAAATGGTTCACTTACTTAACCCTCGCGAATTTCCCGGTATTGGAGAATCTTTTTGTGACATCTTGACAAAACGTTTATCAGAAATAATCAAGTAAACTAGCTAAACTCAATTGTCACTCGATGGGCACTGAATGCTCAGAAAATTCCGAAGTGCAAAACTCTAAACTGCCTGGACTAATTACAATAACGGTGTTAGTTGCACGCTTCGATTTTAATTATTTAAAAAATAGAAGTTTGACTGGTAGTTACTGTGAACTTGAGATGCAGTTCAGGATATACGTGTCCTGCTTTTGCAAATACTAGCAATTTTGATACTTCTGTCTGCTTTCCAGCCTCCGTTAGGCATACAAAACGTGCCGTTAAATAGACGTCTTCTTACAGGCTTCCGTGGCAGTGGATTTGATGGCAGGGATGTGTTCTCTCTAATACAAAGACAGCCATGGTTCTTTTGGAGAAATACAGGTGAAACCCCACAGTCATTTCTGCAGCTAGTAGCAGATGTTTCTCCAGCTCTATTCCGTTTAACAAGGGATGGATTACCACGTCAACGACTAGGACGCTCACAACTCAACATCACGAATCAAGTTCTATTAGCTTTAATGTGGCTACGCAAATATCTGCATGTGGAAAGTCTAGCTCTGTGGTTCGATACAGACCCATCAACTGTTGTGCGAATTATATACAGAGTCATACCAGAGATGTGGAGGTATTTCCAAAATCAAATTCGCTGGTTAAATGTAAATGAATGGGCCAACATGAGGGGAAATTGGCCAGAATTCCCAAACGCAGTGGGCGCTATAGACGCAACCCTGCATGAGATATACCGACCCATAACAGAGCCCCAGAGATCGTTCTATAGTGGGCACCGTCACTACCACTGTTTCAACACCCAACTTATCATTGATACCCTTGGACACTTGAGATATGTTCAAGCCGGGTTTCTTGGTAGTACACACGATGCGACATCTTACAGGCTGATGACCCGCATTGGACCAGGACAGCCTCTGGACCTACCACAAGGTGCAAAACGTCTAGCGGACAAGGCTTATTCTGATGGTGGACCATTGCTAACGGCCGTAAAAGCAAATCAAATGCATTTGCTGAACCCCAGAGAAAGAAGGCGGGCAAGGCGCTTTAACAAGTGTCTGTCACGACGACGAATCAAGGTGGAGCATGTATTTAAAGAAATAAAAGTGTACAAAGCCATATCACAGTTATGGAGACATCCTAGATGGCTTCTTCCAGTATGTGCGGAGCTTGCGTCATTTCTTGCTGAACGTCGAGTACGCTTATTTGAACATTTATAACAAACTAAAAAGGTATTTCTGTGTACAGCAAATTTCCAGGCTAGGTTAGTCCACTCATTTGTATTTTTTCGGATACAAACGTTGATGTTGAATAAAAAAAATAAAATCTTGTAACACTTGTTGAGTTTTCAATAAATTTAGAACGTTGAGTTCGTTTACATTCCTGGAAATTAAGACAAGTTCACAGAAAGTGCAATAAGACTAGCATTTTAAGGTTAAAACTTCTTCACGCAGATTATTTCGGTATAATTTAGCTGGCAGTACGGTACGTAGATCATTAGCATATTAGCAAACTCATTAGAAAGTTTAACCCCGGTTGTTGGAAAACGTTCTATTGTTACTCAACATACTTGTTTCACATTGTCTGCCAGTGTATCCATTACGACAGGAACAGTGATACCAGCCAACACCACCCCGACAAATACCTCCATTACGACAAGGGTTACAGCTACACGAGTACGAGTCTAGATTCAAAATGAATGTGATTTGTTTCAGAAAATGATATTAGTAAGGACTGGGCAAGACAACCTGGGGATCCCTATATATCTCAGACCACGTGGGAATAATCTATTTCCTCTAAATTGTGTCAGTCTTTTCAAATACCCAAGAGGCCTCTGGAATCCGAAAAAAACAATTTGGAGGTCACCATGCATTTAAGCCAGACAATTAACGTTAAACACTGATGACGCAAGCATTTTTTAAGCAAGAGGGGGGAAAAAAATCATATTTCAAACAATTTTGTTATATTGTACTTGAATCTTAGGCATTCCAGCAGTTGTGCTCTTTACAAAATAAACATTTGTGTATCATAAAAAAATTTCCTTTTTATTACTTCAAAAGTTTCAAGTTTTAATTGCCAATTCCTAAAATAACCATATGATGTTTACGTGATTTTCTTCAGATATTTGTTGCTTTATCTTTCTGACATTTATTCGTTCATATTCATGTGGATATGAAAACATTTGATAGAAACATTACTCCAGAGAACATATCATGTAAAACTCCCATGGTTCATTGGAAACGAGTAATTCACATACAAATATGTATATTTTAAGAGTATGCTACCACACTCCAGACAAAAGATGACTTGCCAAAACTCAATTCTATGTTGTCACTAACTTGTTTCACATTGTCTCCCGGTGTAACCATATGGACAGTAGCACATGTACCCTGAATAGGTAGGAGCACACGTGCCATCATTACGACAAGGACTGCTTGCACATGTGTTGTTCGAACCTGAATAAAAAATGGCAAACAATATTACAATGAAGAGTATAAACTGCATATATAAGTTGACAATTAATTCATTGAATTATGGATTTATAAGTCAATGTAGATTTAGCCTTAAACTTCTAGATCTTATAGCTAGAGACGATTAAGCACCAAATAGAGCCACACTTACCTGTCCCGTTGCCACAGTAACGGAGGCTACAGGTTGGTGGTCTGACAAGCTCGTACAGGTAGAATCCTCCACAGTTTCTGACACGAATGTTGTTGTCCCATCTACAGCAGCTACTATCCCAGTGATAGCACACCCTACGAGTCACGATACCCTCTGCTTGGGTGGGGTGAGAACCATTCATCCACCCAGATGCATGAGTTCCGCAGTGGTCTTTAGGGGTGCAAGATGTTGGCATAGCAGTCCCAGCATCACCCATGAACCGGTACCATGCCCGGTCGAGGTGGTTATCGCACAGTAATACGTCACCTCTGAACACTTCTTGAGAACGGTTACGTGAGTTTAACACGGTGTAGTTACTGCACTCTAATTAAAATATCTTCAATTAGCAAATAAAAAAGCAAATGGTTTTCAAAACTTTCTTGAAAGATTGCTTTAACATTCTTTCTATTATCAATACAGGTTTTTAACAACTATTTAAACTCGTCAAGATGTCACATATAATATTCAGGTTGCTGAGAGAAAGAAGTCACCGATAGTCAAAATGTATCGGGCTGTCATTTCCTAAGTGTCTCGGATTGATTATATCGATATGATAGTGATTGGTTGCTGTAGGTTACTAGTTGTAAATTTATTACGCTTTATGATCGTGATCTGCACATTACCTGTCCTATTAATAACGTGTACTACAAACTGCAGATCCACTGAGCCCAAACTGCTAGACGGATCAAACTGCGTCGTCCCTGAAGGAAAATCTTCAAGTTTCAAGATGATTGGGAAGAGTTGACTTGCGTTACCATTACCATTATAACTGAGAGTACAGTCACCCTGAAAATGATCATAAAGGAAGTAAGCATACAATTCTCTGTAAATTCCTGCCTGTAGCTTACCTCGTTTAGTACTCCATGTGGAAAGTATGTACACATCCCTTTGCACCAGGTGATCTCGTTTTGACAGCCCATCAAAAACCAGTCAATCATCGCGCAGGAAGAAATCTGATCAGGCGGTCCATCGAAAAAACATGGCGACCAAAGTCAGAAAAATTACTTTGAATCTTTTTCCCTAGTTGTTATGGACTAGCAATACATTTGAAATTCTACCTATTCTTATAACGAATACCTATGGGTCAAATGGTGCATTGCGGTCTCAATTCTTCTATGAAAGTATCGTGAAATGATAGCTCTTTGTTCGCCGATAAGCAACTGAAACTAGGACCGCCTGATCAACTACAACAATCCTTTTGCGCGCGTCCACCGAGATCGTTGACCTGGTAACATTCCTGCCTGTAGCTTACCTCGTCCAGTACTTCGTGAGGAAAGTAAGTATACATTGCTCTTTAACATTACAGCTGGTAGCTTACCTCGTCCAGTACTCCATGAGGGAAATAAGTACACATTCCTCTGTAACATTCCTGGTAGCTTGCATTACGACAACGCACTATGTCACCATCAGGATCTTCAACAGGAATCTTAATGACTGATGGGATACCTTGAACTACGTAGACCGTTAGTGAAATGTTGGAGACTGGCGAAGAGTTATTGAAGGTGCCGCTCACAGTTCTGTTGACCCTTGCTTCCAGTTGCATAATGTCATTAGGATTGGAATATGTAATTCCATGTATCCAATTACCTCTATCAGTTATTCTTAAGTAAACAAGGTAGAAAAGATTCGTGAAAAATATAAACATTAAAAAGAAATTAATAAGCAAATCATAAGCAGAATAACTCTATTGGCGGGCTAAGGTCAATTCTTTTCTTTTGGGTACATCAAAGGATTTCTATCTTTCCACAGAATGCTTTATTAGTTCCAGTATTTAAAGTCAGGGCAATCGAACCATAACCAGTAAGGTCTTTCTCAAATGCTTTTACTGCATTCTGTTTTAAGCAGTTTGGAGGGTCAAGTGTTATTCCAACATTTGTCATAGAATTTGCTAATTTATAAGGAAATCTTTTGGAAATGTAATTGAAATTGAATTATGTAGTCTACGGGGGCACATTTTATGTCCTTTGACTGTAAGATAAAACTACATTAACAATAAAAATGAAATGTGAGAGGTACAGGCAACCGAATGAGTTTCTCGCTTAATGTTTGTTTTCTAGCTGTCAGGTGACGTTTTCTTTTTTCCGTCTTTCTTTCTTTAAAGTAACTCTTTACTAGTTTTATGGCATACCTTACATTCCACCAGTCACCGCCATAGTTTCCCGCATATGTGAAGGAATTACTTCCTTCGCTCCAGTCTTCTTCGACGTTAAAGTTAGTGCAATAAATGTTTGCTCTTCCACCAGAAGAACTTGATACAATTGACCCGTGATAACTTTTTACTTTCCAAGTATTGGAAAACGAGGTGGATGCAAGGCTTCTGTTTGCGACTCTATTACTGTCACAATATACAGCACCTCGGCGGAATGAAAGCCTGAATGTGAAGTCCACCTGGTGAATGAAGAATACATATGGATTTATTAGTAATTGTCATTAGTTTTTCATTAGTTGGCAATTGCTTAACCAACCAGTAGCTTACTGATCAGTTAATCATATCCATATATTGGATCATTAATTTCACCATCTTGCACATCATCTCATTCGAACCAATCACAAAAGATACTTGACATTTTCTAGACAATTATATCAAGGAATCTATTTGAGTGTTGACCTCGACTACTTGCGAAACAGCGCTGAAGAAAAGCCGCCATTGATGCAAAAAAATCTGCGAAGATTTCCAGGACCAATGCGCACAAAAGCCTTGAAAATAACTAAAAAGACCAGCTGAACACGTAATAAGTATGTTCCTAATTGCTCAAGTGAGAAAAGGTTTAAGCGGCATCTATCCATCTGGGCTTTTTGGCAACTGTTTCTCGAAAGTGGTCTTCTCCTCAATTTTCCGCGAAAATCAAGGAATCATTATCGTTAAAAGAAGAAGATTAATTGCTGAATCATGTAGTCTGTTCAAGGACAAAACAAGGACTAAACACTTGCATGCGTGGCTTGAGACCAATTGAAATTTCTCCCGACTCAGTTCAATTGCCATTCATGATTGATTTAATTTAATTTCTTGCTTCAACTTTACCGAGTATGGCGAGCTTCCTTTTGGCCTGAAGGAGATTGTACCTCCTCTGTAATGCGATGAGTGAACTTCACCAACAAAAAACACAAGGACAGCAATGATAAAATGCACAATGATCATGGCTTCGTTTTCTGCGGAATAACCCTTGTATGACTATGGTAAAAATTCACTATAAATTCGACTGAACCTGAAATTGAAATAACATCAGGTCAGCGTATGGACTATGACTGGGGCGCTTTGTGAAAACACTTTATGACAAAGCCTCACCTTAAATGAAGTGTATCTAATTGGCCATTGGTCACGAGGTTGAAAGAAAAAAATGACCCTGTTGTCATATGCTCACTCGATTAATAAAAGAAATTATCGTAAAAATCTTTCGTAGAACTAATATTTACATTATAAAAGTTGATTGAAAAACGGTACAGAAACATGAGAATAATGGTGTAAAGACACTGACATCAAGATAATTAAGTGGCTATTGTGCATGGAATTTATTTCCTGTTGACTCATTAAATCTGCGCAGCAAACGGTTTTAGTGTCATTTCCAGAGATGTCAATGTTTGTCCTATTTTTTAAGGGCTGGCCTTAGACCTTTATTACAATAAAAGCCAGACTTGTTTTGATTAAAGCAAGTAGGTAAGTAATCAAACTTTGCCTCCATAATTAAACTGTCTAAATCAAATCACAAGACAATGAAGCGTAGCTAATTTCGTCAAAAAATTCTCGAAAGTTAATAAGCGCACCTTTATTAAAAGGTATCAGAACAATTGATAAGGAGATGTCAAGATTAAAATATTTTCTTCCTCGATTTATACTCGCATATATAAAACGTTTTTGGGTCGCTTCTTCGGTTCTGTATTAAAGGGACATAATGTGAAAACAAGGGACTAAACAAGGATAGTAAATATTTACTAAGTCTCAGTAAATATTTCAAATCCGTAAGGGTCTTGTAATTGTTTTAAGAATCTATGACGTAGGACATACATGTACGACTACACGTATCGCTATGAAAAGTCAAGTATTTTTGTTTGGTAAAATGTTTTCGACAAAAGTCAAATTCAAATTTACAAGTACCTTTTGCCATTATATGAAAAAAATATATGTAAAAATTACAAAGCAAAACAATTCTTAAAAGAAAATAAAGTGATTTTCAGTGTTTGATTACCACTGAACTTAGTCATGTTTTTTTTTTTAAATGTCCGTAAGATGAGAGGGGGGTTGTATAAAAGAAGTGCATTATTAAAAGAATCAAGGATTTATCAATGTTTTATAAAAAGCAATGAAATTTACTGAATAGCCTGCGTAACCGCGGTGGGCTTGTTGGTGCTGTAGGGAAGGGGACTAGGGGGATCCCCCAACCCAAACCCTCTGTATGGGTCTGTCACTTGTTCAGGACTCGTCACGGCAACTGATTTAGGGCATGGTCTAGAACATGGACTGGACTGGACCAGAGGAAAATTGGACCGGACGTAGAAAACATGGACCGTGATAGAAAATATGGACTCAGATGCGCCTGACCCCGAGTCCATATTTTCTACCACGGTCCCGATGTTTTCTACGTCCAGTCCATGTTTTCTTGTGTCCAGTCCAGTCCATGTTTTAGACCATGCCACTGATTTAGGACGTGGCGGATCTCTTATCGGATATTTATCAAAAATAATTTTTAATTTGTTATCTGCTATGTGTTATGATACTATTCCGACAGGTTTATCATGACAACCTATGGAAAATATATAAGCATGGTAGCGACTTTGTTATAACGACTTGTAAAAAATATTCAAACTTGCAGTACACATTTTTTGCTTGAGGCAACAGTTACGAGACGTGCAAAAGAGATTAGAAGACAATCAAATGTAGTTTGCAAAGATATTAGCTATTTGTAGCTACTCTGGAAATTCAAGAAAAAATAAAGTTCATACATGTATGTGCCCATAAACGAACAAAACTGATACTTACCAAAAGCGTGCCATTCCGGGAGAGGAACTGAGATGACCAACACAAAGAAAGAAAAGAAAGAAAAAATCTGCATGCATGCGATAGTATATCATTTTCACCACCAAAAAAGCCATTCACCTCTAAAGCGCGGCTAAGTTTTGGGAACACGAATTTTGCCGAGGCTAAAGTATTATTCTAGGGGAAACGTTCGCCGAAGGGGAGGTGGGTAGGGTCAAGCACTGACTTGTCTAGCACTGACTTGTACTGTGTGACTTTAATAACAAATGAGCCAAAAGCTAAGATTTTCTCGCTTAAACTATAAGCAACTTCCGACCTGGTGGTATCACACCTAAAAAAACATGCTAAAATTCGGCACTTACTCGTTTCATGGCTATAAGTAGATTTTTTCCTAGTGGTAAACTGCGGGCCTTTTATAACAAACAAGGAACATCAAGTACGGAAAAGTTTGGAAAGTAGGAAGGCTTAACTCGTAAAAAACGAACATGGATAACAATAACTTAAACCAGTCGTGATAAATGTTAGTCTCAATTGCTGCCGTTCTTATTGTCGGTCCAAAAATCCCTATCGGAACGACACTAAGGACGAATGCAATGGAGACTAGATGAATATTCAGTAATTTATACAAATAAGAGTATCGCAAAAAAAAAAAAAAAAAAAAAAAATCCGACCTCCAATTTAACAAAGTTTGAAAGTACCTCGACTACTATCCAAAGCTTTATTAATAACTATTTTTAATAGTTATTAATTTCGCATTGCTTTAAAAAGCAATGTGAAATTCCATATAATGTTCTGAAAATTGCAAACACCGTCAAAGGATCACTACCCTACTTTATTAGCAGTGATGCAGAGTTTTGTATCAGAGAACTAAGAGTGTACACCTATCTAAAAAAAAAAAAAAAAACAAAAAAAAAAAAAAAAAACAAACAAAAAAAAAAAAACAAAAAAAAAAAAAAAAACCAAGAAAAAACCAAAAAAAAAAACCGTTGTCATCGCGAAAGGCGATAGGCGCAAGGGCGGATCCAGCCAAAATTTTAGGGGGGGGGGGGGGGGTGGGGGGCTAATTGAGTTTAGGGGGGCTAATTAAGTTTCTTCCGTCAACACAACGGAAAACAATATAAAAAAGCATCGTTTTTTCTGCTGAAGGGGGGGGGGGGGGGGGGCTTCAGCCCCCCTTTGCCCCCCCCCTGGATCCGCCCTTGAGGCGATAGGTCATTCCGACATGGAAACGGTTTCGTTGAATACTAAGAACAAAGAATCATTCTCAACACTAAGGTCCATGTTTTTAGAGAGAATAAGAGGCAGAAACACAAGTCATTCCAGCTATTCTTGGATCTCGAAATGAGCGGTCTCCTATCGCTTTTCGTCTATTGCCTTCGGCAATGACGTTTTTTGAAATACGTGTGTGGGAAGATTCCACTCAACAAAAACTATTTTATCTAAATAACCAACACACGACCATAACTTGAAGAAAAGAGTCTTTAAGAAGTAGTCATCGATCGATATGCATAGATTTATTGAGCTATTGGAAAGCATCGTATTTTTGAATTTAAAGATAATTACTAAATTAAATTCTAGTTTATTTGAAAATAGCCTTTTGTTCTGTAACCTTTATGGATAGTCTTATTACAAAATGTATTAATGTATTATTACTTTAGATTTATTACCGACACGTATTTGATTGACAGCCACTAGTTTATTTCTTTGGCCACGTGATCGTGGTCTGATTAAACAGAAAGACATCTTTAAGTGACTGGGTGCATCTTACTAACGAAAGAAAAGACGAGTTGATCTTTGAGAACATCGACCGTTGACTGCTTCATAAAACTTATTTAAGTAAGGTTAGTGACCAGAAGAATTTGATAAGAAAGTTATAAAAACGTTCTGTGAAGTTCCAACCAAACTTCCTTTACCAAACGGAAATAAATTCCCACAAATTTTACGACTACAGCTTCTCACGCGTATCGTATAATTTGCCATAGTGAGGAAGACCGACGGTTTTGCTTGACGTCAATCATAGCGTTTCCATGACATTCCATGCGCACGTGACCTTGAAATTTTTGTGTTTTTATACAATTAGGAAACACTTTGATTAACATCCTCCAAAACGAATCGACATAAGAACTTCTACAAAAATGTACGAATTTCACAAGAGGCTACGATTATTTCTCTAGATTTGACTTCTGATCATTTTCACTTTATTTCTTAGAAGCTTTATAATCTTCGTTAAACTCTTAGTTATTTTATAGCCCACAATATTGGCTCAATTTCTCTTATTTTCTAAATGCTGATTAAAAACGGACGTAAGATTAACGTTACAGGTGCTACTAATACTTAAAATAGTTATTTTCAATTTTTTATCTTTGTTTCTAGGAAGTTTTATAAACTTAACGTAGAATTACACAATTAAGGAGCATATCATCCTAAGCTTGTAAGTGATTTTTGCTTTACTTTATGATCTTGCTTCTTTGATCTTGGCTACAAACCACTAGAAGAAGGAAACATTCAGGTTAGATGATTAATAGAGGATATTACATGGGCGAGCGGAGATACGAAATTTATCTTCGAGTGTTGAAAAGATCTATCACGAATATTTTGTTTATTATATAATTATCAATAAAATCAACTTAAAAAAGCTTTTTATTATTATAAAAAGTTTTTATTTATAAACTAATAAATACACATGGAAACGATATTTTCACATGTGAAAATATCAGTTTTTCGAAAAGGATAAATATAGGTATTTTATGGATAATTATATGATTAACACACTTATTTGCACGATATTGTCGATCAGAGATCTGAAATGGGAGTCAGGGACTAAACGTAATTTTTGTGCATTTATGTTTTTTTTTTGGGCTAAAATACGAAAAATCGCATTTCGAAATCAAAGGCCATGCTTCATATTCGAATCTAAAAGAAAACTACGTTGTTCGGCAGTGAATTGATGGTCTTCACGGTGGCCATGTTGGAGGAACTTAACAAAAGAATTGTCAATAAATTTTTTTGTTATATCCTTCAACATGGCCGCCGTGTCTTTTGTTATTTAATTCTCTAGGGAATGGTTGAAAACCATCAATATATTACATTTTGCAGCGTGCTACTCGGTCTCAGATTTCAGATTTCAGATGTCCGAACTACAACGTTTCTTGAAATAGGTGTATACAGCCAGAAAAAACAAACAAATCAATAATAAGCGATTACTGGGTGAGGATGAGAAAAATAGCAATGCTTGTCAATGGCGAGGAAACAGTTATTCTTGGGGTGCATGTTACGTCATAGCCGCCATGTTGGTTGACGATAACGAAGCATTCCTCATTATCTTCTCTCGTTAGACCAACTGACATGGCGGTTGTTTCATTGTCATTTACATGTAAAGGGATTTTGAGTCACGCGGCTACGCCCAAAGTACACGGCAGAGGCTAGAAAGTAAATGATTGCGATTCATGGTCTACATGATATTTAGAGGGCTGGGAAAATGGCATTTTATGCACTGGAAATCACAAACAAACAGACAAACAAACAAACAAACAAACAAGCAAAATGTAATTTGAGATCATGACACTTTAGAAGAATTCAGACTGCGAAATGACGTTAAGAACCATTCCCTCTGGACCCTGTCCAGTCCCACACAACCCATTCTACACTGTTACCAGGGATAACTCGCAGTCCTTTTTGGTATTTGTTTATGTTAAGTCGAGTTCAATAACTGTTTTAACATAAAGTGCTGGAACTCAAGCACACGCATACGTTTTCCATAGTGGCAAGCACGAGTTTAGGCAGTTGGAGCAACTAGTCAAAATTTGGGATGTAATAGAGTCGAATACAAACGGTATTGGTATGGGTCGTCCTTCACGAATTTGCAAGATGTGATCCTATTGGAGGGCACACATGTGTAGAACAATAGAAAACAATGACCTTTCGCCAACCCCGCCCCTAAACCTAACCAATCACATAGGACATTGTAAATTCGTGAAGCTTAACCCATTGGTTTTATTGAATGATTTTACTTGACCGTGACAAAACAGTAAGCATAATACTTAAAGTTGAAACAAATTTCATCGTTTTCTTTTCATGGCTCATCTACTTTAGTAGTTTAATCAATCACAGGTAAATACGATCACTCTAACATAATTTTTTAACCAATCCTCTTACCTTGGCTATTTGTGGGCTGGGTGTAGTTATGGCTCTTTGTTCAGAACGTTTAAACAGTTTTCGTCCTGTGTCCTGTACGTACAAAAAAGCAAATTAGCACGTAGGCAACAAGCTTGACGTATGTCTGATGAGCACCAACAGCCTCAGTCATGGAAACCGTGAAATACTGAAAATACAGGTTTTGCACTATAACGTGATGGAGACCATGACTGGAAGCAGGACCAATTGAATCTGGTCATGTAGTTTCCCCAGGGGGAAAGGACTCTTTTTTTGTGCCTCCTCAGATGGCTGCCATCACGTGATGGTGCAAAGCCTCTATTGAAAATAGAAATACATGACCGTCACTCTTTGATGAGCACTAAAACGTAGACAGCAATCATTGTACAAACAAACAAACGAACGAACAAACAAACAAACAAACAAAAGAACAAACAAACAAACAAAAGAACGAACGAACGAACAAACAAAAGAACGAACGAACGAACGAACGAACGAACGAACGAACGAACGAACGAACGAACGAACAAGCAAACGAACAAAAACTGCATCCACCGAAATTCCAGGGAACATGGCACAAGGACATACGCAAACGTAAAATAATAGGACGCTTGCATGATGGCGTCATTGACCTCTAATACCAGACTCCCTTGCACACTTTCTTTTGTTCAGTTAATTAGCACCAATTGTCTTACTCTTCTCATGAGGGAATATAAATTTAAATAAAAAAGAAAATCCGAAGCATCTTGGTAGTGGAAGTCAAATGACACCATCATGCAAACGCCCTTTTGACACTTCCCGCGCTTTTGTATGTAGTGCCGCTGGTAAAGATAAATAATAGACCAGTTTCGAATTCCAAATTATCGCTGTGTTCCTTGATTACAGACTCATTTGCACAGGGTTAGCCTCGTATCAGTGTTTAAATATTCACAAATACCAACAGAAAAGTAAAGAATGCACAACTTCAACAATACAAACATTTTGAAACTCAACGGACCTTGACTGGAACACGTGAATATTCGGCACAAACTCGAGGCTAACCCTGTGCAAATGAGTCTGTAATCAAGAAACACAGCGGTAGTTTGGAATTCGAAAGGGGTCTATTGCTTTACCTCCTTTAGATACAAAATGTTATATTTATTATTTATTTATAATAATTACTATATAGTTATTACATATACACAACAACCCTAGGGAAAATGGCTGTGTGAGACGAATAGTTTTCTCCCGTTAAGATTTTAATCTTTTTAATTTAAAACTTTTTTATTTTGCATTCATTTTTCTATTTCGTTTAATCACCACCTTAACCTGGTTAATATTTATTGTATTTTGTTTGGCATATTACCCGGCAATGTTCAATAGGATTCTAACTGATTCTTATCAAGCTCGGGTATAAAACAAAACAGATCGAAGTAGGCAAAAGAAATTGAAAAAAGGTAAATGTATCAAGGTTCAGAAGTGTAGCTCAGTTGCAAAAAGTAACAGAGATGAGAGGAGAGGAGAGGAGAGAAGAGGAGAGGACTGAATCTGAAAGAAACACCAGATGAGTTGTCTTGTTTTATCAACAAAAGCTCAGTAATCAAGCAGGTTAGAATCACGAACATTGCAATAAGATTTCTTTGAATTATTTAAACTATTTAATACCCTGTTACTCATTGACAGTCCGATGTTCATCAGACTTTTAACTTGTAGTTTTAAAATACCCGGTATTACATTATTGACTTATTTATATATTTCGTAATCAACCTTAACATTTCTCTTGCTTTAATGAATGGTTAATAAGGTTTAGACTGAAATAAGTGAGGACACTGAAAAAGATAAACCCTTTTAGTTTGGGCGCGACATTTTCCCATCTCAGACCACGTCATTTTCTCCTAGGAATGAGATTGTTTGCTTGAGTTGTATCGATATTCATGTGTCTTTTCATGCACAACCGTCAAATAAAGAAAAGATATGTGTCAGAAATGACACGTGGTCTGAAATGGGCAAAAACATTACGCCCCGGCAAGCTAAAAAAGTCTAATGGCTTAAAATAGGAAATGAAGTAAGAAAAAAGTAGCAGAAATGGATGGCTTTATCAAGTTGTTTGCAAGGATTAATCATGATGAAGATGAGCAAAGAAGAAATGTCGACTTAGAAAATGAGGCGAAGCACAGGAAATAGTACGGAAAAAGGGGCCGTTTTCGTAACTGATTATAGAGCTGTTAAGTGTGACGTAATTTGAACGAAAAACCCCTTCCGGGTCCAAATGAATAATTACTTCTACAGACACTTTGTGTGTTTTTTCTTCATAGCAGGATTCTCTTTTCATATATCTAATTGTTGAAGGTAGAGCCATAAATCCTGGGAATAGGTTGTGGCACGATTTTAGCGATCTTTGGTGTGATTGGACCCGGAAATACGACACAATTTAAAAGCCCTATACCATCGATGATGTCTGTGTCAAAAAAAGAAGGCGGTAGTAGTAGTGGTGACAGACAGGTTATTTTTAGTATTAGTGTTAGTATTATAGTATTAACAGTTATCGCATAGCTGTAGTATAGTTGAGAGGTATCCATTGTGATCAGTATTTTATAGTAACTGTAGCAGTTGTTAATGTAAAAACCTTTAGTCGTTGTTTCAGCTTCTTTTTGCTGGCGGTTCGTTTGGTATCATCGACTGATCGTTTAAGCTGTTGACAGACATGCTTTGGAGTCAGTTTGTTATGGAAAACAATAGACCAATTTCGAATACGTGCAACACCGCTGTGCTTCTTGTTTAAAGACTCATTTACTCAGGCTTAGCCTCGTATCAGTGTCTAAATTTTCACAAATACCAACGGTAAAGTAAAGAATGCTTTAACTTCAACACTACAAACGCTTTGAAATTACACCGACCTTCAATGGAACACGTGAATGTTCTACACAAAATCGAGGCTAACCCTGAGCAACAGAGAACTCGAAACTGGAGTATTCAAATGACGAAAATGTCCACCCTTTTTTCATCCTGTTGGTTTCCGAAAATACTTTGATAGGCCATTTGCATGATGGAGGCATTCGCCTACCACTACCTGAATGCTTTGCAAATTTTCTTTCGTATTTAAAATTGTAATTGAACAAAAGGAAGCGACAAAAAATTGTAGCATAGTTATGGGAGCGGAATGGTTGGGAAGCCTATTGTTCCAAGTTTTTGTTCGACTTTATCCACTGTTATATGACGTTGACCGTGCACAGAGAAGGAAAAGTTGCTTCGTTTGTTCACAGTATTTTATCAAAAAAAGTTCTAAATGGTCTGTGGTCATCCAATGAAAGTTTTCACTTTCAAAATGTTAATACATGAAAATAATAAGGAAATGAATATTTTCAGCCATAATTGCTTTGGTCCATTGTGCACGTGATGGCAAGGTTCAACCTCAAACGCAAAACAATGGTTTTGTTCAATAGAGTTTCCAAACCAATCCGCTCCATTAACTATGATTGTAGTTTGTAGTTAAATAGCACTATAATAAAAGTGTCCTAGTATTAGGCATTAGAATTACTCTCCATCTTCATATCGTTTTAAAACAAGTTTTAAAAAACACGTTATATCATAGTTGTTTTAAAACAGAACTTTTAAGTTGTGACGTATTACCAAGTCCAGAAAAAGCCTGGCAAAACTTAAAAACTTTGATCGGTTATGTATTTGTTTGTTTTGCGCATCGAATCATTTTGTGACGAAGAAATTTTAAAAAAAGCTTCTTTTCATTTGGACCCGGAAGTCGTTTTGCAGACGAATGACGTCACACATGAAAGTTCCGTATATGAATCTTTAGTCATATGCCATTATCATAAGATTTAACTTGGTGTTTTTGTTTAACTATTTAGCAGTTTATCAAAACCACGCCTCAACGAGGTTCCAATGCTTTCTTAGGGATTCTATTGTTTTAGCTTTAAAAAGCTATAACATTTTTTATAAAATAACTGTCATGAATGTCGCGTTCTGATTGGTTTGGAGCGCGTGCTTTATGAGAGCACATTGCACGCGCGCGCACTTTCCGTTGCGTCATTCCTATCTATTATTGTAATTTGTATTTTATAAAAGAAATAAAAAACTTGCTTGCTTTGCTGTGTGCAGTCATAAAGCACTTGGGGGTTGGCAGAACACTCGTCGTGCTTCTCCTAACACTTCTCTCTATTTCTTCAAAATATGCAAATTTTAGGATTGCGTTAACCAACAAAACGGTATATAGTTATGCAACATAGGACCAAAAAATAAATGCGATTTTGGCCCTAACACAGGATTTGAAAAATGCTGCCAGAATCTCTGAAGTGATACCCGTTTTCATTGCATTCAATGAGAATTAATTTAACTTCCAATTACCAGTTATAATTTAAGCTAAAGAGAGCGTCTTCATGTAATAATACCATGGAAATAAAGGGCTGTAAGTTAGAAAACACAGTGTAAATGGTTGTTGTGTTCCATTCTTGAAATAAAGTTATAATGCTTTGGTCCTAACTGATTTTTAGCTTTTACGTTATTAGTTGTTAGGGCCAGTACCTTTATTCTTTTATATAAATCATCATATTTTGTAAATATTTAACGTAGTTGTAATTCTAGGTACAAAAAATATTGTTATTGTTATTTTATCACCTTGGAATCCATCCACTAGCCCTCCCTCTGTGGACAACATTTAATAATAATCCCAATTGCCATGATATCACTTGAAAATATATATCATAATATAGTCAAGTAAATCCGCGCGATCTGATTGGTTGAAAAGCATGAACCATTTGCCCATGGGTTGCACGCTCACGTCAGCTTTTTCTGCTTCGGCGAAAATTTTCCCCCCGCTTCGCTTCGTGCAACTCTTACGCTTTTCTTCGTGCTTAGCAACCTCCCGCGTGCATCCATAACTCGATGGACGCACGCTACTTATGATCCATTCCTTAAATAGAAGCTATACATACTAGCTCAACCTTTCAGTTAGGGCTAAACAGTAGTGCTACAACGATGAACACACATTGAATGGACATTAACCAACATTTCAACTGAATGAAGTATCTTCTAGACCTCAGGTACGTCTCAGATGAATTCCAAGGATTCACGAAAAGGAGTTTCATATGCTAGTGGTTTGTTCAGTTGATTATTACGTTACAAACGATGGCCATTTTCAAGTAATGTTCAACGAGCGATATCGAGACTTTTTCAAATGACTTTGAAATTTTGATATGTAAGGATTTTGAGATTAATAACATAAAAAAAGAATTGAAATTTTACTTTAAAAATTCCAGGTAAAGTTCAAGTAGACTAATATGAACCCTGTTTTTTCCCCTAAAGAATTTACACAAAACTGGAAATAATGGAACCTTTTGAAGTTACCTACTGCCTGATAGTTATATAGTATACTTACCGGTACAGTCAGGACCAGCTTGTTCTTGTCAGTCGTGGGTTCATCTGTCAGTTCTTCAAAGCTACAACGCCAGTCACATTCCCAGTTGCCGAACACTTCTGCTTTTCCAGCTACGATGATGTGCCTGGAAACAAGATACAGAGAAGATGATACGACGACAATACTTTATTTAACGTGTAAACATACACTTAGCCTCGTGTCAAACGTCAAACTTCATATGAGCCAAACCTAATGACGTTAAAGAAGACCGCCTTTTTATCCATTGCTTCGATTAGATTTGGCTCATGTGAAGTTTGACGTTTGATGTAAGCCTTAGCAAAAAGCTAGTTTACAGGTAGACCACAAAAAAAAACAAAAAAACAAAAAAACAAAAAAAAAAAACAAAAAAAACAAAAACATAAAAAAAAAAAACCCGATAAACTATGATGAAAACTATAAAATATGCATTCATAAGAAAACTAATTATGATAAAATAAATAACCATGGTACTTAGCCCGTAAAACAATTCGATAAACCAATTATTATCCCTTCCGAGTAAAGTAACAGTAAAAGTAAAAGTAAAAGTAAAAGTAAAAGTAAAAGTAAAAGTAAAAGTAAAAGTAAAAGTAAAAGTAAAAGTTTTAGGGAACAAAATAGACGCCATCTTGGAAATATTTACACTAATACAGTCTCCCAATGCACTGCAATGCCAACTCGACCAAGTTTTTTTACTAATCTTCGGAAGGGCGCGAAATTAATGTCTATCCCACTACTGAGTAGAGGAACACCACAAGACCTCAGTGCAGAGCCCGAGCATTGTTATTGGAGAACTGATGAGTAATAGTGCTGCGATTGGCTTAAAGGAACTTATCAATATGAGACCGTAACCGTGGCATGCGTCGTTTCACTCATTTCGCAGTACAAAATTTACTCCGCACATTTTTTAACACCATGGTCATGGCTGTGCATCTTTTACGCAAGGTTTTCACAGTCATACAAAGCTTACTTAGATAAGAGTACAAAGACCCCCACACGGTAAGATTATGAAGATATATGAAATGCGTCCTGTCTTTCCGTCCATATCAGTCGGTCATCCCACAGAGCGCTTTTACTCACATGACAAGGCAGCCATATTGGTGTACCAAACAATAGAAACTTGTTGGAGGATAGTAAATGTATTGTTTTGGTACATCAGCATGGCCGCTGTGACGTTACGCAAAAACTCTCTAGACTAATAAGTCACTAGTCAGATGGATAACTACTTACTTGTTCGTAACGAGTAACGCTTTCTTGATGTTTAGCTGTCTGTGTGCAAAGTACTGATCATCTTTCAAGGAAGCATTGTCCCCTTTGACTCCCTGCAGGAGGAAAGAATCAAAAGCTTACGTTTCATGATATTTGAGTTCTATGACGGCTGTAGCTTAATGCATCTAGCGAATAGTCAAGTCGCAAGACTTTTAACGAGAATTATCATACATTTCTATGATTTTTTTCCGATAAGAATTCATAAAAATGAATATTCTCATCTTTAAATATAAAACTGGCTTCTTAATTTTACTGAATTCACGTTTTTCATTTTTGTGGCCCGTCAAGTTGGATGCGCACGCAACCTTGAGAAAACGGTATATTCAGTTTTATCCTTTCATAACGGTGAGGTACCGTACCTGCAATATGTGATTCCCTTCGGCTTCATATCGATTGTACGGCTTGATGACCTGAAATGAGATTGAAGTGAATAAATAAAATAAAAATAAATGTGTATTAACATTGGTTCCAACAAGTGGCTCTTTTTCAACTGGATTCCAATTGGGATTTAGAAGTTGTTTTGTTGTGGAGGAAACGAAGAACTGGCGAAGCCAGAGCCCATGAAATGAAGAGGAGAGGCAACAGACCTAATCCACTGTTTTCCCATTTGAGATCACGTGTCATTGCCTAGAGTATCATTTCTTTGTTTAATGGTTGCGCATGAGAAGACACATGAATTTGGATACACCTCAAGCAAAGAATCTTATTCTCAAGGGAAATGACAAATGGCCCGAAATGGGCAAAACATTATGCCCAAGTGGATTTGGCCAACTAGCAACTCTACTCTCATATGACACCGAGTCAGAGAATCGACCGGGAATAGCCTTTGAGAGGCGAGCGCTCTCACCGCTACGCTGCCTGTGCTTATTAAATTGTTTTAGCTGTATAAGAATACTACTGACAAGAAAATATGAACCCCACCTTGTCTGCATAGAATACTCTCGCTGGTCTTAGAGGCAGGATTTCTGCAGCATTATCCGCTGATCTAATGAAAAAAAATATCCAGCCACTAAATATGACATTTGGCAACGCAATTCAGCTCGATGATGATGATGATAATAATGATGATGATGATAATAATAATAACATTAATAATAATAATAAAAATAAATAAAAATAATAATTGTAATAATAATAATATTAATAAATATAATAATAATAATAATAATAATAATTGACCAATCACTGAGCGTGCAAAACTCTATATTCAAGTCTAAAATTATATAATATCATTACTCACCCTTTGATTCCTTCAAGGGTGCTGCTAGCAAAGTCCACTATTCCTCCAGCTGGCCTGGCCACCACTCCTACTAGACCCTTACCCATTCCCTTGAAAAAACCAGCAGCACCTTGTTTCTTTGCACCTATTTGGGAATATTAGATAAGCAAAGCATTAACAAATACACGACAATTCAAGTATAGTCTCCCCCTCGTCGACATTTCTACTTACCTTCCATAGGTTTTGTCACTATTCCTGTTACACCGTCAAAAACTCCCTGTCAAATAAACAAAATAACATCAGAATCACCATTCATTATCATCATATCCATCCATTATTATCATCATCAGAATCACCACTATCATCATCACCACGGTCATCAGAATCACTATTCATCATCATCATATCCATCCATTATTATCATCAAAATCAGAATCATCACCATCATCATCAACACGGTCATCGTCAATCTCAAGCATGATGAACCGGCATTCTTATCGCGATTATCATAATGAATGTTATCGCCATAAAATCACTACCGTCATCAGAATCATCATACCATCATCATACCATCATCAGCATTATCATTTATTATTAAAACGTCATTGTAAACCAAGAAATTAGATCCTAGACACTTCATCATGGCTCAACGTAACAGGTCAGTAAAAAGTCAAATATTGCGACTCCAAAAACAGCAAAGAAAAAATGTTGATAAGAAATAATGAAGCATAAACGAAGGGAAGGATTGAGTGTGGGCAAGAGAAAATGAACTAAGAAAAGGAATCTCCGGTATTCATGCTTGTAATTATTATAAGCACCGTTTGATGCTATTTTTAAAATCACATTTGCGCAAAATGTGCGCATTCTACGCTGTTTGCTCACGCTTTCTTGAAATATATATAAAAACATGAACAAACATGGTAGAGTCCGCGCACTATGCGCGTGCAAAAAAAAGCAAACGATTAAATGATTAGTTCTAAAAGTAGCATCAATGATTCTAAAAATAGCAACAAAGAGTGCTCATGATGGGGCGCGGGGATTCCTTCTCTTAGTTCATATTCTCTTGGTGTAGGGATATAAAACGTTCCACAGTCCGAGGGTAGTAAACAGAATATTAGAAGTAGAAAAATGACAAGCTTTCAGACGTGAGTATGTGACAGGATGGGAGAATCGTGCATACCTCTAGAAGACCTTTTCCTCCTCTTGCAAGTCCTTCGCCTACATTAACAGGCTTTTTGCCCATTGCTTGTCTTCTTTCCAGCTGATATTTGTCGTCCATAGTTAGAGCAGCAATACCTTTACCTAATGTACCAGTTATGCGTGACACTGCACCGGCTGCACCGCCTGGAAATAACAAAGAAATTAAAAAGTCCATAAAATAAAACTTGTTAATATATAGACCCCTTGCAGCACTTTGGAATACAGCTCAATCTGGGGGACAAAACAATAGGTTCCAATTCTCATGAGATTGAAATTCTCTTGTTTTGTCCCCCTGATCGAACTGCTTTGACGTCCCATTCCAGGGGTCTATAGTTGGAATAGTAACTTAAAGTGTATTATATTCATATGCAAATGATGTAACACTGGCAAAGCTTTATCCCAGTCTAAGGCAGCTCCCAGTTTAAAACAGCTTTTGTAGTCTGTTTCCCGTGGGGAAAAAGCAAATGACTTGTGTCTGGCGCTAGAGCTGCCAAACCTTAAAGTAAAAGGGATATTTTTTGAAAGTATAGTCAATTGTAAGCGTGCAGTTGGTTTTGTACATACCAACGGTGTGTCCTACTAAGCTGCGTACGCCTAAAGCCAAGCCTTCAGCGAACTCCCCAGGTCCTTGGATGAGTCCCTAAACAAACAAGCAAACAAAAAAGTATATAAATAAATTGAATAATTTAACTGCATTTGTCCCATCTTTCTATGCTTCACGTTATCATCTTGATGTCTTACTTGGTATGGTTCATAGAACAGATCTTTTGCACCGTCCTTAAGGCCACTGATAAGACCAAATGGATTGCCAAGTACGTCTAAACCAAGCACTAGAACATACATCTGCTTGATGGCCTAAAATCAGCAAACATTAAGTGAGCGTGGACCATTAGATAATCTTTAGATACTACGATACAATACACTGGTAGCTTATTTTAACGTGTATCGTCAAGGAGCGTTAGAGCTGTTTTCGCGTAACTGTAAAAAGCCCAGTGAAATAAGCATGCAGTGTCGTGACCGTGATGTTTTTTTTTTAGAGTTTTAATTGCCTGATTTTTTTACTCGCGCAATGCGATTTGTCTGACAGTAACGCGACCTCGGCGTGACGGTGTCCTTGCCCTTGTCATGCCATAGTTCGGGTTTTCGATTGGATGGAAAGTAAATACTTGCGCAATGTGATTGGTCTGGCATATGCCTTGCCGTGTCACGACATGTTCGCGCTGCCAGCTTTTAGTAGTCATACGAAAACTGCTCTAAGCTCCTTTAGAATAAGAAAGTACAAACTCTTTAGATATGAACAAACCCTGCACCATCATATTATCGTGGTCTTTCCCTGTACCTACCTGACTTGTGTAATGTTTACGAATCACATCAATCAATTGCTGTTGGTTGTAAACTTGATTGTTGATCTCGAAGTATGCCAGTCTGGAACACGATAAAATGAACAAGACGTAGGTTAATTATTGGCCAGGAGGTTCAAATAGGGAACAACTGTGCCCCAGTTTCTGAACATACGTTTCGAGGCCTTTAAGGTAAGTTGACCTATTTACTTTTTTAGCAAACTATTATCCCAGGGTATACTGGACCGCGTTTAGAGAAAGGAAATCCTGAGGTCATTCCTCTCTAAAATAACGGTCATTATAATATCTACTTTATAAAAGAAATAAAAAAAAAACTTGCTTGCTGTGCTGTGTGCAGTCATAAAGCACTTGAGGATTGGCAGAAACCTCGAGAAGTGTCCAGAAGCACTCCGCTACGCGTCAAGCTTCTCCTAACACTTCTCTCGTATTCTGCCAACCCCCGCGTGCTTTATAACTTCGCATAGCACGCGCGCGGGTTTTTCTATTTTTTCGATATTGAGCTTCATTTACGAGCACTTACTTGAATTCGACGTCTTGTACTTCAGTAACCGCCACACCTACACTCTGCATCAACAGACTGATGAAACTGCCACCGATATGAGTAGAGGTTTTATCGCTATCATCCCTGGATGGTCCACCCAGCTGGGAGAAGCTTAGATGTATCTAAAATATGAAGAAAACTAAAATCAACTTATAAATTCCAATAATTCCAATTGGATTTCAGTGGATGAAGAGCTACTGTACAAATGACACTGCTTAAGGCGCGATTACGCGAAGCATTTTTCTCTCCAACTTTCCTCGCAACAGCATAAAAAAAGGAAACAAAAATCAACTTATAAATTCCGATAATTCGAATTGGAACAGTTGATGAAGAGGTACTCTGTGGGAATGCCACTATTTAGGTTGCCATTTTTCTCTGCAAGTTGTCTCGCAACAGCATAAAAAAAGGAAACAAAAATCAACTTATAAATTCCGATAATTCGAATTGGAACAGTTGATGAAGAGGTACTCTGTGGGAATGCCACTATTTAGGTTGCCATTTTTCTCTGCAAGTTGTCTCGCAACAGCGTAAATAAAAAGGAAACAAAAATCAACTTATAAATTCCGATAATTCGAATTGGAACAGTTGATGAAGAGGTATTCTGTGGGAATGCCACTATTTAGGGCGCCATTTTTCTCTGCAAGTTGTCTCGCAACAGCGTAAATAAAAAGGAAATAAAAACCAACTTATAAATTCCAATAATTCGAATTGGAATGTCAGTTGATGGAGAGGTACTCTGTGGAAATGCCAATATTTAAGGCGCTATTTTTCTCTGCAAGTTATCTCGCAACAGTGTTGCGACACAAGTTGTAAGAGGGTTTACACGGTGCAACGGAGACGTAATGGTTGCCGGTTGCCGAAAGTAGAAACGAATTCTACATTTCACAACGATTGCTGCAATTTGCCGACAAATTGCGCTTTAGTTTACAATCTGCAATTCTCCATGCAACTTGTGTCGCAACGCCGTTACCGTGTCATCGCGCCTTAAATCCCATTAATTTTTTTCATTTGCAATAAGCATAGTCAATAAACCCCATAGTCAATAAACCCCATGGTCAATAGACCCCGAAAACTATTTCACTGCCATGTTTTGGACGTTGTAAGTCTACATTGATAAAATACTTGTTCAAAAACTGGTATGGTAACTTTTGAACGAGAATATGTCAAGGAAAACTTTGGTTTTGACAATACGCTTTCAATGAGTCATAAATTTGGAGGTAATGTTTTCCCATTTTATTTCTTTGTTTAAAGGTTGCGCATGAGAAGACATGAATATAGATAAGTGGTGAATACTAATAGCCTACCTTGAGTGGTGATAAATGGAAAGCACCGAAAAAGTTTCTCATGTCTCCTAGAGCAGCCTAGAATAAAATAAGAATTTCAAAATAACAGAGGGTATTCTCGCAATCTGATTGGCTGACAGCTATGATCAATAAGAGGAAAAACGCATAGAATGACGAATCGCTCGCGTACGGAGTCAGCGCGCGATGAAACCGTTTTTCTTTTAAACTTTTTTCCTAGTTTTTAAATATTAAAAAAAAACAAAAACGAATCGCTCATAGATTTCCATTATCTGCCCTCTTATTGAACATAGACTGACGTCTCAAAATGTTCAAAGCTTTACCATGAAAAACACTTACTCACTATGAGCGATTTGTTAACATTACACTGCCAAAATTAGTTAAACGTACTGTTAAACGTACGCAAGCACAGATGGTACATCAAGGAAAACCTATTTTTCTGTTCTTGGGTATTCAAGGCTAAATATATGTTAATTACTGTTCTAAAGTCGGTCCAGATGGGGGAAAACTGTGCTGAAGGTAACAAATGGTGAGTGGTGTGACTTGTATCGCATACAAGTATTTCTGTTTTTCTTGAGTTAATCAAGCGTTCACTAAAAGCATTCAATTCACACAGTTATTATACGATTCAAACTGAACTGTCCGAACCTGTACTGCATGAGCTTCGCCGAGCGTAGCAAGCACTCGTTTCTTGTCTGCTTCATACTCAGTAAGCTGGAAAAGAAGATAAAACGAATGAAGGACAGGAAAGTAAGAGAAGAATGGCTGTTAACAGAGTCTGAGAAAGTGAAAAGAAGATGCTGCCTTCGTAAATGGAAACCTCTATTGAACATTGCAACTTTGAAATTTGTAAATTAACCCCCCCCCCCCCCCCCCCATTTTGTAAATTGCACTGTACTAAAGTAGGTTTTGTTCTATTATGAGTCAAGATGCCGACACCAAAGTCCAAAATGGCACACGGCCGATAGTGTTACATGAAAACAAGGCATCCAGGGCCAAGTGCAAAGAAATGATGAGGTATCAATGCAAGGTATACACTTGTTCACTTGTACTGTCTTTCTTTTCTTACATTCAGGAACGCGACAATTTTGCAGCATCAAATTATAATAAAATACTGTAACTTTGGCCCTGGATGCCTCGTTTTCAACCGGCCGTGCGCCATTTGGGATTTAGGTGTATAGGAAAGATAAGTCCTTATTGGGAAGGGAGGCCTGAGGTATTTTGGTGTGTCTATTTTTGAAAGGATTGTAGATCTCCCCTTTTCAATTCGTTAGAAACAGCTGAAGCTTTTAATAAGTGGGAAAGGAAAATATTTCGTCAAAATAAAAAGGTCTGAACCTCCAAAAACGTAAATATTTTTAGCGATGACCCTCCACTCTGAAGTCCCAGGCCTACCCCGAATTAAAAACGTACCTTCATTTTAGCAATATTTTTCTCGCACTAGTAAATAGAAAAGATTTTGAGATTTTTAATACCTCTTTGCTGCGGTCAATAGTATCGCTTGAGAAGAGTTGCACCAAGGCCATCAAGAACCCCATGTCTACCATCACCTCCATTTCTTGAATGAGTACCATAAAATACCTAAAGGATTACCATCAGGGAACATGTGAATAACATGTGAATAACATGTGCAAAGCAAGGCAAGTAAGGCAAGCAAGGCAAGCAAGGCAAGCAAGGCAAGCAAGGCAAGCAAGGCAAGCAAGGCAAGCAAGGCAAGCAAGGCAAGCAAGGCAAGCAAGGCAATCAAGGCAATCAAGGCAAGCAAGGCAAGCAAGGCAAGCAAGCAAGAGAGGTAGAATCTGTCTCTACTTACTTGATCTCAAGAACTTGACTGTGTTCTACTTGTCTCATTAACAGACTCATCTCTATAAACGGCTTGGGTGCTGTTAACAAAGAGGGGTTACTGCTTAAAAAATAACTAGCCCATATGTTCTACCATCACCATTTATGAAGACACTGGGCAGTATCAGTGCAAAAGGAAAATTCGAGTTCGCTTGGCGTTCTGCACCAAGGAGTTTAAAGCAGATTACACTGGGCTAGCAAGCGTGCATTGGTATAAGACTTTAAATTAGCCGAGGTTGAGGGGAAAAATGACATATTTGGCACTCCAAAGCATTGTGGGACTGAACGTTCATGACCATTGTTCGCGCGCATCCTTTCTACGCATGAATTTAGTGCGCACGCGCTCATCGTGATGACGTCATTCTAATGTTTTGATAAGCAAATTCTCATTTTGTATTTCTAATTTTTAACACAAGCTTCAAATGCCAACCAGTTATTTGGTTATTTTCTAGTCTTCTGTGAAAAGTGGGGACGATCAATTTATTTTTTCACTAAAATATGACATTTTTGACAGCTTTCCACGTTTACGTTGTTCGCGCGTTTTTACCATAAAAAGGGTGAACTTCTACGTATTCTGACGGCTAAACGAAGTCGGGGACCCCATTTTGTATTTGCTTATTTTACTTCTAGTAAGATTTTCTTTCATTGTGCAAATTTTTAAAAAAATCTATAGATGGGATCTTATGCCCAAGAACGTCCTTAAACAGCCCCACAGTGCATTGCAATGTCAACACGACTCATTTTTCCCCCTCAACCTCGGAATGGCAAATAATGGTCCCGTCTCTCGATAATAATAACATTTATTATCTATAATGTGCAAATTAATCTCTCCACAATTCATCGCCAATATCTAACGTTGGAGGGATTTAAAAGATTGATTTAAATGAGGAGGTAAAGAAACCCTGATTATCAACAACTTGATATACTAACCATTATCAATAGCAATAGATTTAGGGGGTGGTACAGGGTGAAGAACCTTGCGGAAAATAGACCCTGGAACCTGGCTGTCGATCTAAAGCAAAATGTAAATGAAGAATGATTTTGATACGATGTCATTATAAACAAGATAGACGATGATGTGCAAAATAAAGACCATCAGTTTGTTCTGTTGTTTTGTTGTTGTAGAAAGAAAAAAGAAAGAAACGAAGAAAGAAAGAAAGACAGACAGACAGTCAGACAGTCTGACAGAGAAAGAGAGAGAGAGAGGGAGGGAGGGAGGGAGGGAGGGAGAAAGAAAGAAAGAAAGAAAGAAAGAAAAGAAAGAAACAGAAGGAAATGAAAAAAATACAGCGGTAGAGCGACAGATAGAAAGACATACGGGAGGGAAAAAAAACGAACAACAAACAAACAAACAAAGAAGATAGATAGACAGACAGACTGACTGACATGATGCCTACAAGTTACCTGGATAGAGTTGACTTTAGTGTGTAGGTCCTGTTCGTGTGGAGATGCCTCATATTTGATTGACACTCCTGGAGAAAATGTTCTCCTGATTGGACGACGCGAAGGACGAACCATCTCCATAAGTTCAAAATCGACCTGAAAAATGACATTAAGGTTAAGTATACATGGCAAGTATCAGTCTTCGCGCAGAGTACGTCTACAAGCCTGTGTTCAGCCATTCTCGTTCCCAGACACTACTGCTTAGCCAAATCGTAGACTCTGGGAAACCCTACTGACTGGAAGCCAGGATCTTGCGAGGGGCCAGATCGGCAGAGCGCATCCTTTATCTCAGGATCGCGGACTTAAAAACGCCGGAGCAAGATTGGAAGATCGATAACCGCTTTTTTCTTAGTTTTTGTTGGTATTTTTGTATATCCTGTTGACCAATCAGAGTTCGTTGCTATGTTATTTTAACAGCCAAACAAATTCCGTAGAATTCCCGGTTTTGCAGAGCATCGGATTTTCGCTATGCAAAGGAGGCTTTGGATACGAGAATGGTGCTCAGCTGAATTTCTGAAATAAGGTGACGATGTTTAGCAATCCTTCCACTACCATGGCAATTCAATGTCATTTTTGGGCTAACATAAATCTGTGGAATTTTGCAACAAAAGGTCTTAACAAGGCTGGCATGGCGTTTTGAGCACTGTTGTTTTTTTTATCAGCAGGCAGATGCAATTAATAGTCACATTTTTCCTGCCAATAACACCGTGAAGCTTGATAAAGATTTTTCATAATTGCTCAAGTCTCCTTCATCATGGCAGTATCTTGAAACATAAGCCAAGTCCAAAGTAACCAGTTACCTCCATTTATTTAATTCCTCTGTCTTTATAAAGTTCCAATAAAACATGAATAACACATTATCACTGTAATGTATTCCTGTCCCGTAACTTATCGAGTGATACTGAACCCGTGGGTAGTCACGTGATAGTTGTTGGTAATTTTGCGCTAAAAATAGTTACCTCAATATCCCCTATCTTTTGCCTGTAGTGCGGCTCTCCTCCAACAGTTATCACGTGTTGTAATTGAGTCCAGGCCACCTCGATCTGCAGTGAGACACCCAGCTTCAGTCCTTTCCATCGCCCTTTCTTCCTCATTTCTTCCCAAATGATATCACTCCTAAAAGATGCAGTGGTAAAAAATAGGTAACTTAAGTAAATAAAAAGGTAAAGCTCTGTTCTAATTAAGGGACTCTTTACAGGAGGGCTGCATATTAAGGCGCTATTAGTAGCCATGCAGCTTACAATCATGAGTGATTTGTTGGTATGTTAGTATTATGCCTCCAGATTGGAATAGGCTGTTGAACCGGGAGACAATCCCCTACTCTTAACGAAAAATTCAACAGGTTCTTTTATGTCCCAAAAAGGGTTTTTGCAATTTACCCGCAAATTGCGTAAGCCCGTTTTGTTTCATCGCAATACAAAACATAAATTTAAGTCACTACTCTAAATATAGTCTTAACTCACGCTGTGATTCCAATGTACGCTAACTCTGTACTGTTTTCATTGTTGACAAGAGACAGTCCAATACCATGGAGTTGAAGGGCAATACTCTGTGATATGCGCTCGGGTATTTCCTGAAATATCAACCAAGAAACTCATTGTAAAGACTAAACCTTTCTTACCATATCTTTACCGAAGGTTTTACCCTATTTTGGAAGCGGGTTCTGAAGTCAAAAAGAACTTTATTGGTGTTTGTGTGTGTGGTTCCCATACGAAATCGGAGATTCTTTAAATTAGATACTCTTAATCTAATTACAAAATAAGGAACGTATAATTATTTTGCAATGATTGTTAACTGCATTTGTATTATAATTTAATGTTTTCATTACGTCTGTTTATTACTCTTTTTTGAAAAAATGTTTTTTTTTTGGATTTTACTCTTAAATTTTACTCTTTTTTGATGGAAAAAAAAAAAAAAAAAAATCTTTGGAGACTAAACCATATGCTAAAACGCGACTCACCAGTTGTGCTCTGTAAGCTAGAGTGAAGTCATCAATAATGAGAAGAACACGCTGAAGTCCATCCAAAAATGTCGCCCAATAGAAGTTTTTCCCTTCCACTTGGAAGGATCCATAACCGACCTAAGAGGAATGGAGCAAGTCAAGACTATAATAAAACCATATGTATAAAACCCTCATACAATCACAGGCACCATCGCCGCGGGACCGCCATGCAGAAAAATAATCAATGTATTTTAACATTGCTATCTCAGAGATCGAACCCTGACACGGCAACCTCTGGGCTGATCTAAGTCAGGGCACGGCTAACTCACAGGTTGAACACTGAAACAACCTCTAGAATGATCTACGTCAGGGCATGGCTAAATCGCAGATCGAACCCTGAAACAACCTCTGGGCTGATCTAAATAAAGGCATGGGTGACTCACAGATGCAATTGGAATAGTGTTGAGAGCAAATCGGAAAAGAAAATAACATTGCACACTAAAATACTCTTGTTAGCTGTTGCCATAGTAACCATTATTTATTAGGGGTACTTTTTGGTTGTTTTTGTTGCTATAGTAACGACAGTACCTCCATTAAGTTAGTTATTCTCTTGATTTTCTCATCTTCTCCTTTAGCGTACCAGACAAATTTCTTTTCGTCTGTCAGTTTGTCCCATGTATATAATATACTGTTTCCAGCTGGAAGTACATGTATTTGGGTGTCTAAACTAGAAACGATGTAAAGCAATATTAGTAATTGGATTTTTGGGGGGTCCTTCCTGAGGATGCTAGAGCGTAAACATGCTGTTAAGGCTTGGCTGCATGGAGCGTGCAACGTAACACTCGTTCTACGAACTTATGTCAGATCCTGCAAATGTTGCTCTACGCGTAATAAATTTCACTTTGTGAACACGACTCGCATTTTTGCTGGTAATAGCGTCATGTTCTAAGCCAATAAAGTGAAAAGACCCTGAACGACCTCCGTCCTAAGGAAGGAGTTGAACTTTTTTTTAATGCCAGAAATTAAATTAGATAGGTTGACTACGGTAACATGAACGGATGCAAGCTACCTTCTTAAAATGAAAACAACAGTTTTACAGCTCTTCTAACAGCCATCGACCAACGAGGTAGTTTTTTACGCGCCATTGTTTCGGGAGGGGGGGGGGGGGGGGTTCAAATTTGAATAACGCTAATGCAACTCAGTCGGAAATGGGAGATTGGTCTAGAATGAGTGAGAAAGGCTCTAACTACGTATTAGCTAAATACCTGTCTTGTTTGTAGTTGATTTCCAAGGCAGTACAGTTTTCGATGCGTACAGGCGCAGCTCCAGCGTAGTAAGGACTGAATGTAATGATAGCAGCAGATTCCTTACTCAGCATCTCGACACACACAGCACCAATCTAAAAAAAAAAAAAAAAGAAAGATAAAAAACGCTTTTATAATAAACTTAAGTATAGACCTACTAATGATCTATCAAAAATCCTGCGCTTTGACTGGCTGATCTACAAGTGGTCTATTAGCGATAGACCACTAGAGTATATGCAGTAAATCCACGAATTCAATTACAAATTGATACAGACAAAAAGCACTATTTAGTACTATCTGATGTCTCGTTCTCACCTCAGGCATTCTCAGGAGGATGGATACGTCTGGTTCAAAGTTAAACCGAGGAGAGTTCTCCATACCTTTACCAACTCTTATCATCAGGTTCTTGGGTGGGACGGATGAAGGCCAGAATGCTGTGCACTAGACATTATGATAATGGAACATTAGGGAAACCAAGAGAAGACTAGATATGCACTGTAATAAAAGTATGCAGCAATACAACATCACCTCTAAAGGAAACTCTAATGCAGCAAACAAGTCTGGGACTGTCACTTGGTGTTATTATGTTAATTACGGTAATTTCTTAGTAAGCTTTCGAGGTGTTCCTAATATTTGGGTCTTCGCAAGGCGAGATTTAACTGTAATTACCCCCCCCCCCCCCTATATTAGAGACCTTTAGCACGCGTTATCGCTAGGTACCCCAAACCTTAAACTTCAGTTCGACGTTAGGCGTTTTCCATAAAACTTTCGACATTTAGCAAGGCGTCATAACGAAGATGTTGATGGAAGAGCCGCCATATTGAATTTCATTGATACTGAGTGTTTCTCCATGTTTGCAGGCGTGTTTCTGGGCCTGATCCCTACCGTTTAGCGGTTTGCGGTAAACCTGTTGATAAAGGTTTCTATCGCCAGAAAAAATCTTAAGTTCTCGGATAGTTATCATTGCAGATTGTAGTGATGAGCAAAACAGAATCCGAAACTCGAGTATTTGGATCTAGTAAGATATCAATAGGGAAGCATGGGTGGCGTAGCGGTGAGAGCGTTCGCCCCTCACCAATGCGACCCGGGTTGGAGTCCCGCTGAGCTCGGTGTCGTATATGAGTAGAGTTGTTTATTGGTTCACTCCTGTGCTTCGAGGGTTTTCCGGGTTCTCCGGCTTTCCTCCCTCCGCAAAAATGAACTCCTAAATTCCAATTGGAATTACAGTGGATGAAGAGCTACTCTGTAGAAATGCCACTGTTAAGTCCCATTTATTATTTTTATTTATCAATAGCAGTACAAGTAATAGCAGTAAGTAGTAGCAGAAGGAGAAACAACAACTAGAAGATAACGAAAGAGCACATTGGAAGAAAGAACACAGGATATTTTTTCATACCTCTTCAGGATTAACAGTCGTCCAAAGGAGATTATTTTCATCAGGCGCCTCACACAGATAGACTGGAACCTGTAATGAAACAAACACTAATGTTTTTCACTTGCATCATAATATTGATATTATAGTAATTATAGATGTCTGTCTTTCCTTTTAACCTGCCTCGAATAGCCTTAAGCTACTTGAAGGTAAAAGTGTTAGCCTATTAATTGAAAACAATAAATGTTAAATGTCAAATGTTATTAGTGTTACCTAATGGATGAAAATAAAAAACTCTCGCATTTTATCGAACTTTGAAACTCTAATATTGATTTTAGCAAATAAAAATTATGCATCTAATAAGCTGTCTTTAGTATTACTTAATTTCGAGCAAGCCCACGCGTGTCCTCCAATATGGCGGGAAATGCTCACGTGACTCACCTCGAGACGGTTATTGAGAAGATGCAGCGGCGTAAACTCGACGATCTTAGTTAAACTAAAGTACGACAATGAAATCTGAATACCAATCTGTAAAATAGAGGAATATAAAATAATGGTAAGTTGGAGGCAGAAGGAAGCATTTTATATATTATACATTTTACTAAGTATTTCAATTCTGATTATAAAATAACTGCTCGAAATCTCGCGTTCTGATTGGTTGGGAGCGCGTGCTATATGAGAGCACACAGCACCCGCACGCGCACTTTCAGTTTCGTCATTTATGTAATATGTATTTTATAAAAGAAATAACTTGGGGATTGGCAGAACACTCGATTAGTGTCGAAAAGCACTCCGCTACGCGTCGTGCTTCTCCTAACACTTCTCTCGTGTTCTGCAAACCCCCGCGTGCTTTATAACTGCACACAGCACGCGCGCGCGTTTTCTATTTCTTCATTCTTCAATCCCTGATATCGTGTGAACTTGACACGATAAGTGTATTATCTGGAGGTTTTCCTACAGATAATACATTTATCATGTCGAGTTTATTATTATAACACAGCCTCAGTCTTCATAATTTACTATATTATGCTCAACCTCATCCAATAATTGCTTAGTACACACTAACTTCCTTATGTTTTTTCTTGTGCCTTACATATACTGTCAGTTACTAAATATACAAATATATTTCACGGTCCAAGTTTTTTTGTGTATGTGATATCGCCTATAATATGGCACCTATACTTTAAATTTTTTTTAAACCATTTTGCAGTTGAGGGAAAACCTGGGTTGATTTGGCATTGCAGTGCATTGTGGGGCTGTATTCCCCTAAAAATGGACTATAATGCCAACTCGGCCAAGTTTTTTCTTCAACCTCGGAATGGCTATGTAAGGCTGGAAGGCGGTGAAAGTGGGAAAAAGGAATCATGATTGAACATTTGTCTAATAAGCACATACCGAGTTACCTAACTGTGACTATATGTATTTGTTTCCAGCCCTGAAACGAATAACATGCTGGAGTATTTTGTTCGTGAAAAGAGTCTAATATCTCTGTTATGGGATGGACCGCTCTCGGTACGAGCTACGGGATCTTTATTCTACTTTCTCTTCTTCTATACTCTATCTCTACTCTTCTGACTTAAACTAATTACATGAGCTCTATTTATAATAACTTCTCTACAATCAATATGATATTATCGCTGAGTCTTGATTGGCTAATGGAAATAGTAAATTCCTAAGTGTGATATCTTATTTAAGAGTTATACGAGTGAAAATCATAGAACTAAACATAGCTTAAACTAAAGATAATATGTGAATATATGGTAAATGTATAAAAGGTCTACGAGGAATATATATATCATAAGATTTAAAAGAATAGTGCCAAAATAACTAAGCAAAGGGGTAAAGAGTATTTAGGGTGTAACCATAGGTGTACATGCTAATGGGAGGAGCTAAGTGGTTTACTTGTAAATTCAAAGCATACCATCATCTAAACTTGCGTGATGGTAGCCTTACTGAAATCTTATATCGATATTTTCAATGACTAATTGATCGTTCTTTATCTTGTTTTCATACGATAAGAAATAGTAATTAGAAAAACTGATATCTAGCTTAGTCTGTAAAAACATTAATTTTCTCTCTCATAACATCTCATACCTCTACTTCTTCTTTTCCATATCGCTTGATCTTCATGGAGCCACCACTGCCTACAGTATCTAAGGAGAACTTGCTGGACCAGTCTGATTCTGCCAACCTTACCTTGGTCTAGGGATACGAATAAGTAGACCGTTTTGCAATTAGTCAAATACAGCTTGACTATAGCGTAAGAAGATGGAGTAACTCACGGTTTTCTTGCCAAAAAGACTTCCTTTGCCCCTGTAGGAATACATTACAGCATCTTGCTGAGTGGTTGGATGACCAATTGAAAAATCCTCGTCTGATGCCTAGATCGACGAAAAAGACACATCAACATTCGTACACAATCCACACATGGCAAGCCTTACTCACGCCTTGTACCTTACCTTGTACTCAATGAACATTCCTGACACACATCAACATTTGTATATATATCCACATATAGCACGCCTTACACAGCCTTGTACCTTATCTTGTACTCTATGAACGTTCCTGTCACACATCAACATCTGTACACATATCCACACATTGCACGCCTTACACACGCCTTGTACCTTACCTTGTACTCTATGAACATCCCTGTCACACAACATCATCTTTACGCATATCCACACATTGCACGCCTTACACACGACTTTACCTTACCTCGTACTCAATGAACATCCCTGTCACACAACATCATCTTTACGCATATCCACACATTGCACGCCTTACACACGCCTTGTACCTTACCTTGTACTCTATAAACATCCCTGTCACGCAACATCATCTTTACGCATATCCACACATTGCACGCCTTACACACGACTTTACCTTACCTCGTACTCAATGAACATCCCTGTCACACAACATCATCTTTACGCATATCCACACATTGCACGCCTTACACACGACTTTACCTTACCTTGTACTCAATGAACATCCCTGTCTTGTTAACCATCCAGTATGGACTGAATATCGTTATATTCAACGCCCCGTCAACTTGAGTGAATACACCAAGCTCCTGTAGAAAACAAAACAATCATTGTCAACAACAATTTTTTCCCCTGAAATATATTATTGTTCAGCTATCATACGATATAAGTGCCCAGAGAAAAAATCTGAGCTAAAGATTATTTTCCTTACTTTTGTGTTACTAGTTTTCGAATACTAATTCTAATGTTTTGCTTCCTCTGAAAACATCAACACTGTTTTGATAGCTTTGTTCCATGGGCCTGATCAGGCCCGTATAGTTACAGCTTAGTAAACCTTAACAATTTTTTTTTTCTGTTTTGACTTCGGACCAAATTAAGCTGTGTCCTTCCCAATTCAACACTTTTATCGGTGGAAAAAAGGACAAGGACTTTCTTAATTTTATCGACTTAATTTGACAGGAAATATCCCAATAACGAACTAAGATGTATATATAATTAATTAGTAAATTAATAATTACATAAATAAAGAAAATGGTTATCTTACGACTGGACGTTGTTTTGATGATGATGATGATGAAGATGGCGATAAGGTGAAGGAAAACAGTTCATTCATGCCACGTTTGATCATGATCTCTCCTTTCCAGGACTCGCCCAAGTAGTCATCAATCTGAAAAATATAAGGTAAAATTGAGCTCAATCGATGCCTAAAACCAATGTAAACATGGAGCTCTTTCTTACCTGGATGTGTAGAGGGACGTTCTTTGTTAGATCCAAGGAATACAATGAACAGTGGTTGCCTCCCTTTAGACCCACAAAAGGAATGCCCTAGGAAGACGAAAAAAAAAAAAAAAAAAAAAAAAAAGAAAAAAAAAAAAGCGTTAACCTGCTTTTTTGAATCTATTAGTCATTCCAAGATCGAAGAAAAAGTTGGTTCGAGTGAGCATTATAATATTTTTAGGGTACAGAAATGGATGCCATCTTGGAAATGGGATAATCTACATAGCACTCAGTTGATGTTATGTATTCAGAAAATCTATTGTATTCTATTATTGTCGTTCTATTGTATTAGGTGTGTTTCATTACATTTTTATGAATACATTACAACAACTGCTTGCTACGAGGCTCTTCCTCTTGTCCCTCTTGGAAATACGTACCCTTAAACAGTCCCACAATGAACTGCAATGTCAACTCTACCCATACGTTTTCTCCAAACTCGGCATGCCTAACATTATATTGGAGAGCATTTCCTTACCTCTGTAGAGTAATGTATACTGTATGGTAGGTAGTTGTGGAGTACCGCTGCTGGATGGAGATGATAGATGTATGTTGGAGCCTGACTTTGGGCGCCTTGTGTTACTGTGAATTGTGCTTTCTCGCATACAACCTGAGATAAGAAAAATAAAGGTCAATTTAGTAGGGTAAAAAGGAAACGATGAAAGAAGAAAGATAGAGGAGGAGGGAGGGAGGGAAAAGGAGAGTGAAAGAGAATGCGAGACGAAATAAAAGGAGGGCGAGAAGGAGGAGGAGTAGGAAGGAATTAATGAGAGGGTGAGCGAGGCAAAGGACAAGAAGGGCAAGGAGAAAAAGAATAAAGGAAAAGGAAACGTAGGAGAAAGGGAGAAAACGAGTGGGAAAGAGGAGAACTGTAGAGAATCAGAAAAATGAAGGGGATACTAATAAAGAGGAGGAGAAGAAGAAGAAGGACAATGTGTAGAGACAGATAAAGTGGAGGAGTATACCAAGACACGAAGGTCACGTTACCTGAATATAGAAAGGAGCTTCTCCTGGCGTATTAGAGTCACAAACGAATCGTGCCATTGGCAATGTACTAAGTTGTGTCCAGACCATAGGAGAACTTGTCTCATTATATCTAAATGGAAAATAATTATCACGAATATAAGAAAAAATTGACTAAAAGTAATCTGGGGCATTTGATTTGTATCTGTCTTGGCAGCTGATCAAGTAAAATGTCGGATCAGGTACGACACCAGGAAGATGTAACATTTACTGAAGTATATGAAATAGTGCAAAGCAAACGAAGGTGAATCCGGAAGAAATCAGAGACAAGAAAGGTAACAGGTTTGGTTAAGACTTAGGAATGGCCACCTAGTTAGTAGGGAGGGAGAGGAGGTTCTGCATACAAAGGAACGAGAGTCACTTTTTATTTCTAGTGCTCGGTTCTGGGTTGGTCACGTAAGCTCTGTATTTAATACACATTTTTATCTACATCACTCTTGACCCCTTTACTTAAAAAAATAAACAGCCACTACCTAAGAAACATAAGAGATACTAAACAAAAGCGTAAAACTATAACTTAAATAATGCTGTAAAGAGCAGTAGAAAGAGAATCACGGAAATTCCACATATCAATGAGGTAATCCATCTTTCTTCCCTTACCCAAAGCCAGAAGGCTTAAGATGGAGTTCAGCTCGGTAAGCCAGTATCAGAGGTACGTTGTACATGCTCTGGGCTGGAATCGTGGCAACTTTAGAGGTTTCTGTTTCTCTCTTGCACGAGAGGTCAAGAGGTATGGGAAAATGGTTGTATATCTGGGGGAAAATACACATATACTTATTGTTATCAATAAATTTAATTTGAAATTACGTTTGTCTATAATAAAACGAGAAAAGAGTCGAGTGACCAGGCGTGCTAACCACTGTTGCTCAAATGGACTACTTCGAAGATACGGCGGCCATCTTGGATCGCAATTCATCATGAGGCGTCCAGGGACCAAATAAAGCTTTGTTACAGTAATTAAATGACGTCAATTGATATTAACAGCTCACCACGAGAGAATACAACAAAAGATGAATCTTGATCGCCTTAACCCATAAAAAAGAAAGACAAACACACACAACTCTATATATGTTGCGTCATGTATGTTTTGTTTTGCCCCTGACAAGATGACCACCGCGTCGTCGAAGTAGTCCATTTCTTAAGGTCTGTAGCCATGGCATTTTAGTAATCCACCACCATCTTCACTTGCTGTTACATCTCTAGGCTTGAAAAGTATAGCACATGTTTGATATACGGTATACTGTTTATTAATGTTCTTGTTTGAGGAGACTTGCACGACTTACCAAGTATAAATCTAATGTTCCTAAAATATTTTATCTGCTTTTGAACGATACTTATTAAATGTTAATATGATTTTTACCTAACAACTATCGAGTGCCTAGTTGAAAATATTTGATCAAGCAGGGAAAACTAGTTTGAAGAGAGGATAGCGTAATGTTTGTCAAAGTCTCATAAGTTAAGCTTATCGAAAGCTAACATTTAACGAGATATCAAGGTGTTACCGACCTGCAGAGGTGATCTGACGGTAACAGTCTTCTGACCTTCCCCACTCTCCACCTGGACAACCATAGACAACATTGTCCCTCTCAGCAGCTAAGATAGAAAAAAAGGAAATGAAAAAAAGGCCGATACAACTGACTCGAATGCTGTAAACGACTTATGAAATTCCGTGAATAATTCACAAATCCTCTGGGACATTTTGAATTTATATGCTAATTAGATACAACTACTAGTGCTGTATCAGAACAGTATACATCCACTAGTGGTTGTATTCAATTAGCATTTTCATTGTAAGGTTTGTATCGGGCTTACATGTCATTCATGTGACCTGATTTCTGAAATTGGATTGGCTTAGTCCCTCAATAGTTATGCATGCATTTTACAATTTACGTTACTGGCATTCTGCATTCTGAAGGGCTTGACGGAAACTAAGTTAATACGTTGTAGGGAATTTAATTTCCCAGAGGAGAATATTTAATTGCCCCACCTATAACACCGTGGCTGTCGTGAAAATCTATAGAGTTGTTTCACCGAGTGCAGCCATGTTGTAAGGCAAATCAATATAATTTTCTTCTCTTGTCATGCAATAAACATTGCATTGTTTCTGCTCTTAAACAAGGCTTCCGTAAAACCACTCTAATGATGCATTTTGAGGTAACAGCATCGAATCTTTCAGTTAAAAAGCACTACATTGTTATATGCTATATGGCTTTTGCTGCACAGTTGCCGGCAATTTGTCTGCGCTTTCACAATAAAACAACAGAATATTTTGCTCTAGTCGAGCGTACCTGTCTGGGAATAAGAGAATAATAAGCGATTCTCGCTTGTTTGACGGGGATGTCCTTGATAGCATGATATCCTTCCACCTATCAAGATGTCAAAACAGATCACTCAATTACAGATGTAATTACTAAAGACACGGTGGCCATGTTGGAGGATATAACAAGAGAGATTAATGATCAATCTTTTGTCAAAGACCTCCAACATGGCCGACGTGAAAACCATCAATACAGAAATGTAGCAGGGTTAATAGACCTTTTATACCGACATGGCGGCTATCTTGATTTCTAAGAGGCAAATATTGGGCAATTTATAGACTGCACAGGTGTCGGGGTGTCTTTTTATATAAATTCACGATTTACAACAAGAAGCACATCTAAAACGCAATTTTATTTGCTGGTAGCTGGAACAATATGTGAGACACCAAGACTTCAAATTACTCGAAAAAGGAACTCCGCCGCCACTCTTTGCTCGATAATTTTTCAGCCCTCTTGGCATTCAATTATACAAGACGGCCGCCATATCAGTAGAAATGTCAATTATGTTTTATTTAAGATATAAGTTACTTTTATTATGTCTATTAGTTACCTCAATGGATACAGTGATGCCAGTAACTTCTCCATTTCGTACTCTTCGACTCGCCCTTTTGTCTGCCTCCTGGGTGAGGTAGAGAGGAAGGTTTTGTCCGCTGGCCAATGCAAATGTCTTCTTTGTGTCGTCAGCAGTTGGTGAATCCTGTAGCAAAAGGAAAAAGTTACCAATGCAGGCAATTCTAGTGATAAAATAGCTTGAATTGTGGGCTCTACTGCCTAGTTCTCATAGGGGAGTTTGCAATAAAGGTGTTTTAAGTCAGTATATATTTTGGGTTAAAAGAAACGAGAATGTTTTTTTTTTTGATCTGAATGTAATTATTTTTGTTGAAGAACCATCCTCATAACTTTTTGAACCTGCATGTTTTCCCATTCCATTTCTTTCCCTTTTCTTTCCTATCATTCATTTTCTTTTCTTTCCTTTCTTTCTGTCCTTGTCTATACGGATATAGGTAGGAGGTCCGAATAGTAAAAAACGGTGCTCGATGAACCGAGGCCTTTTTTTTCGTTAGGCCGATCTCCGTTTTCAAAGCCCAGGGCACAGTTTTTAGGAATGCAAAAAAGCATTTTCCCCATTTAAGTTTTATCTGGTTTTGCAATGTTTGTAGTTGCTTTACATCCCGTTATCCCAGGACACAGGAATACGGGTCAGAGACAGAAAATACCATCAGTTCGGACAGCCAATCAGAATGAACGATTTTTAGGATACCAGACTGGAGTGGAAAAAATCTTCCTTTTTTTGAATAGTGTAATGCAGGTGTTACCTTTAAGCTATCTCCAGGGTAAACTTTGATGCCAAGACCAATCTGAAGGAAAGGAATACAGTATAGTTTGGAGTTTCAAGAGTTTCAAAGAATACTCACAATTAATGAGAGCTATTCCTAAAAAGCAATGAATGGTATTTAAACCAAAAAGTAAAGTGGTAAGTAACAGGATGCTTGAATGAGAGGATGAATATACAAGATAAATTGAAGGGATAAATGGATGGACGAATGAATGGAATGTTGGATGCATGCACGCATTCATGAGAGGATGGATGTATGAGGCATGGTGGCTTGGATCAGCGGACGTTAGGATGGAAAAGTGGGCATGGATGGAAACGTAGATGAGATGGGACTGGTTGAGATGTTTGGATGGTGAATAAACACGGGAAAAACGAAAAACTTCCTTACATCATTTTGGAGAAGATAAGGAGACAAATCTTCCATGGCAACTTTCGCACCACCCTGCAAAGCTACGGCTTCACCGAACGCCTGAAGATAAAAACAGCACATCAACGATACATATCATGGTTTAGAAAGACAGTAGAGTTTACGACATGTTGTGCACATAAGTGCGCAACAGATGGATGCCTGTGACTTCAAGTGAAACCCAGCAAAAGTCCCCTTCACAGTTCCTTTTTTAACACATTGGACAATTATTCGTATGTCTCTATTGTTGCGAGCTCACCGTTCGTCTCGCTACGATGTAAAAAAATGGTACCTTTCAAAATGGCGCAGGGAAATGTGAAGGGGACTATTCAAGTATTTTTACTTACCGCTCCAAGTTTAGTGAAGACGTCTATCCCGGTCTTAGTGACTGTGACCTGAAGGTCATCTTTAGATTCGATTGACAAAGACATAGACGGCTCAACATTGACGTCAAGACCTCCACCGTTGTTTTCGTCACCATTTGAGTCGGATCCATTTTCGCTACCCATCTGAAGCTGTGTGGAAAAAGATGATACATAATTATGAAACAAAGTGCATCTGTATAATATTTGAAAATCTGAAAGGAAGTGCGAGAAAAGAGGATTCACGTTATTCCTTAGTTCTTTATTAGCCATTCTGAGGTTGATGAAAAAACTGTTTTAAGTTGGCAATGCAGGGCATTGTGGGGCTGTTTTAAGGGAAATTTTTCCAAGATGGCGTCTATGCTCAGTTTGGAGCAAATTTTGGATTTATCCAAGAGCTTTATTCGACTATGCGCACACTTCTACGACTAAGTTCTCGCCGTGCAAGTGTTACATGACTACACAGAGATCTGTACCTGGATACTACTAACTAATTATCGATACTTATGATCCCTACCTCTAGTGTGATTTCCCATGGTCGGTATTTGTGATCAGCTTCTTCGACTGGTTCTATTAAGGGTTCCCACTCAGAAACATGCTCGTTGAAGTAGTTAGCAATGAGACCAACTCCTGCAGTGACTTCAAGCTGACAGAAAAGAGACAAAAAACATATCATTCACAGGAGAACATACAAAGAAAAGGCCTGATTCCATTCGCTTGTTGTGATTAGCAAGAAAACAAACAACGAAATATAGATCTTATACTCATTAATTATGCATGAGCTCATCGAACAACCAGGGTTTCTTATTCGTACCACGTGCAGTAGTTTGAAACCCCATCAAATACGACCGCACGCACTTCAAAGTTCTAGTACTTTGAAATATTTCAAAGTCCTACTACTCGGACTTTGAAATATTTCAAACTACTAGAACTTTGAAATAAAAACAAACATAACAAAAAGATATATAATGATATAATGATATGTTAATACGTAAAATATATCATTAATAAGCAACGCATATGACAAATATAAAAGAATAGAGAAATACTCTCAACAACGAGAAAGCACATAAATGAAACAGAATTCCTTAACAGAAACATATTTTAAAAAAAGATAGAAAAAGAAGAAGAAGAAGAAGAAGAAGAAGAAGAAGAAGAAGAAGAAGAAAAAGAGAACCACAAAAAAAAAAAAAAAAAAAAAAAAAAAAAGAAAAAAAAAATCCGGATGTATGCCAAACCAAATAGAAATAGAAATATACCTTTGTGGACCAGTCTTTGACCTCTGCCTGTAACTGCCCATTCATTGACAGTAAGGGTATTAGTTGACCACCAAACATTCCTTCCATCTTGACTTCAAATCCTTCCATATTGAACAATAGCTGAGCACAAAAGAAAAAAAGCACAAGGTTAGTATAAAATGTGAGCTGGTTTGAAAGTTTTGTGAATACATGGTTCCGACTCCCCTAAGTTACCGTTCCATGTCTCAAAAAACTAAACAAATTAGCTGGGATGTCTCAGAATTGAAAACTTCAATATATCAAAACTCGTTTCAATAGCTCAATGTCACGTTAAAAAAAAAAAAAAAAATGCCACACTCTTATTGTGGAAAATATATGTGGAAAAAATTGCCTCAATCTTTAAAGTACTCTTTAAAACAGACACTGTAGTTGTTTGTGGGAGAATATTTGAATTCCATTGGGAAAACTGCTGCAACGGTGGTTGGTTCACTATTGCGAGTCAAAATAATGCCTTAGTGCACAAAAAACTGTTTCCCTTCTTCTTCCTTACAATTCTCAGGCTTCTGTAAGGTGAGGAATAAGTTTATCCATTCGTTTCAAGTGAATTTTGACATCTAAATTATAACAAAAGAAGCATATTTTAAGTAACAATAGACCGTTTTCTCAAGGTTGCGTGCGCATCCTATATTTAAGGGACTTGACGGGACACGATACCAGAACAGGAGTATAATCATGCATTGCTATTTAAAAAAATATTCGATAAGAATTCATAAAATTGATTATTCTCCTCTTTAATTATAAAACTGGCTTCTTAATTTTACTGAATTTGCGTTTTACAATAACGCAGTGTAACCGTGACGTCATAAAAACGAAGACAAAGGCGAAATTCGGACAAACAAACTTACAAGTTAACTTTCAGCAGATAATTTTCACAGCCGATCGCAGTTGATCTTAGTTTACATGGGTTATTATTGTAACTTTAAGTAAAAATAATAAAATCGGTTCGTATAATCCTCGTAGCGGTTAAACAGAATGCAATGTTTGTCCGAATCTTTAAGCTATTTTTAGAATCAGTGCGCTGCGCTATTTTGTGGCCATTCGAGTTGGATGCGCACGCAACCTTGGGAAAACGGTCTATTGATAGCATCATGAGAGGTGGAGTAAACTCTCTTCTCATGATATCATAAAGTATTATCACTTTTATTTGCTTCAATTCATTTTCTTCAATGTGGGATAATTTTTGAGACTAAAACGTATACCATATGTGGTTTTGTACTTACTAATTCGTTTCTTTCTTCTTCGACTTCAATCTTCTTCATGATACCCTTTTCTTGTTCTTTGGATTTGGTTGAGCTTTCTTTGCCTTGAAATTGGAAAAAAGGAAAAAAGGTTTGGAATTTCAAGAAGTTCATCTATAAAACATATAAGTTTGGAATGCTATGTCACGTTATAAATTAACTGTTCTAAATCTCGCGTTCTGATTGGTTGGGAGAGCACACAGCACGCGCGCGCACTTTCACTTGCGTCATTCATGTAATTTGTATTTTATAAAAGAAATAAAAAACTTGCTTGCTGTGCTGTGAACACTTCTTTCGTGTTCTGCCAACTGCGTGCTATAAAACTGCACATAGCACGTGCGCGCGTTTTCTATTTCTTTAGTAGAGCCCAAGTAAAATGACAAAAAACAAGTCATGTTGGTAGCGCCAATAAAGGATGCTAATAATGAGGAATATTTTGTTGAATACCACAAACATGGCTGTGATTTCCCAACGTGCAAACGAAGAATACAACACTTATACAACAGACCTAATCTACTGACAAGTGTATAGAGTTTTCTAATGAAATGACCGTTTTCAAATTACTCAAGTAACTGCTGTTTTCTTTAATCACAGACCCATGATTTACACAGGTCTATTAATAAGGGATGCTAAATAATGAGGAATATACATGGAAGTGATATCGACCTTACATGCAAACGAAGAATACATATAACACGTACAGCGGACAGCGGACCCAAATCTCGCGTTCTGATTGGTTGAGAGCGCGTACTTTCAGTTTCGTCATTCTTGTAATTTGTATTTTATAAAAGAAATAAAAAACTTGCTTGCTGTGCTGTGTGGAGTCATAAAGCGCTCGGGGATTGGCAGAACATTCGAGAAGTGTTGAGAAGAACTCCGCTAAGCGTCGTGCTTCTCCTAACACTTCTCTCATGTTCTGTCAGCCCCCACGCGCACGTTTTCTATTTCTTCAGTATAGATGTAATAGACTTTTTTCGAGTTCCAAATTACCGCTGTGTTCCTTGATTACAGACTCATTTACTCAGGGTTAGCCTCAATTTAGTGTCTAAATATTCACAAATACCAATGGTAAATAAAATAATGCCCAACTTCAATAATACAACACTTTAAAACTCCAGACCTTCACTGAAACACATGAAATATTCTACACAAATTCGAGGCTAACCCTGAGCAACAGATAACTCGAAACTGGAGCATTTGAGATCAGGTGTTATTTCTGTTAGTACAACATTGATTGCTTGATTTCTAATAACATTCCTCACTTAAATCTAGACATTTTTTTACCATTAAACTAGTTAATTCATGCATAATCAATACTAAAACTGAAACGCTTGTGTTACTAAGTAAAATCCGGAAGCATGACGTCCATGCAACATCTTTATACGATATTATTAGAAAAATACCATGCTTGTTTATTAAATATAGTTAAATAGTTATCCTATTCGTTTATAAGGTTTATCATCATTGTAACAGGCAAGAGGTTAGAGAAGATTAGTAAGAGCAGCTGTTACCAGGAATCCTACGTACATTAAATTGAAACTTAATACAAAATAATCGTCATTTGTTCAGAAATGTGAAATCAAAACCGAGATTCTACTAAATACATAAGAATGAATAAATCGTGAGTCTTATTGGCTATTGTAAATATAATCTACACGGTTCGATAAGTGGTTGGTGAGTGGTGGGTGAGTGGTGGGTAAGTGGTCGGTAAGTGGTTGGTGAGTGGTTGGTAAGTGGTCGGTGAGTGGTCGGTGAGTGGTTGGTGAGTGGTTGGTGAGTGGTTGGTGAGTGATTGGTGAGTGGTTGGTAAGTGGTTGGTGAGTGGTTGGTGAGTGGTTGGTACGTGGTTGGTACGTGGTTGGTGAGTGGTCGGTAAGTGGTCGGTGAGTGGTCGGTAAGTGGTTGGTGAGTGGTTGGTACGTGATTGGTACGTGGTTGGTAAGTGGTTGGTAAGTGGTTGGTGAGTGGTTGGTAAGTGGTTGGTAAGTGGTTGGTAAGTGGTCGGTAAGTGGTTGGTAAGTGGTCGGTAAGTGATTGGTAAGTGGTCGGTAAGTGGTCGATAAGTCGGTGAGTAGTTGGTAAATGGTTGGTAAGTGGACGGTAAGTGGTCGATACCGTAACAGTAGTGTAGGTCAGTGGTTGGCCGACCACTTACCTTACGATGTAGGTTAATCACAATAACTTTTTCCTCATTATTTCGATTTTATTCTTCTTAAACAAAGTTATCCAAAGTTGGCTTCCTGTGTCCCGCCTTATAGTGATTGCTTTAGACAGTCACTATGTTTTCCAATACACATCAGTGTTCAGTTTTTCAGTTTTGTTCAGAGACCAAATGGAAGCCAATAACTTACCCTTGGTAAATATGGACTTGTATTGACAAAACTCTTTCTTGTCTAACAAAATCCAGCCATCATCAGTTGTATTCTTTAAAGAAGGTTTTTCTAATAGTACCCAGTCTCCCTCGGTACATTCTGAAAAATGTCGGTCGAGCGGTGGTTTAGCAAATTTTGGACACTTTATTACTGTGAGGACACTCCAACCATGAACACTTCAGGTATTTTTTTCGAATCATCCAATCAGAAGCCAGATTCTTACAGAGGTTCCAACATTTTTTCGTGCAATTTCAGAATCTCTTGGGTTGTTGTTGCCGTCAAAGTTTTTAAAAATTTACAATGTAAAGTGTATCAATTACTTCATAACAGCTACACTAATAAACAATATTTTTGATTTATTTCGGTAAATTATAGAAAGTTTGCACTTCGTGCGGCAGTCTGTCAGTTCATTAATTTAACGGAGAGAGCTTAAAATTAAAACATCTAAAGATTTTCCGAGGTTTGTTGTCATTGGATGGCGCCTAAAAAATGTTTGATTCTTCACAGTAAATTTGAGAGGACCAATTTGGCCCAAGAAAGCCATTTTGGCTTTTTCAAAGTAGTGCTATTTTAGTCCAGGTTAGGGCCAAAATAGAACAATGCCATTTTGGCCTCACAGACGCCACTTTGGTATGGATCTATCAGTACTGTTTTGGCCCCTAGGACAAATCAGGGGAAATCAGGCCACTATAGGGTCAAAATTTTGGCCCCATTTTTGGGGCCAAAACCGCCCTATCCGATTTATTGTGTTTTGTTTCTATAGACAGCTATGACTGGATAGCTAGGAAAAAATTAAAAAAACCTTGAAGTGTTCATGGTTCGAGAAACCGCATTGTAAATAAGGAATGCTTGCAAGAACCACTGGTAGTTTTATGTCTTATGAACGTATCAATTCAATGTGTTACATTTTGCAGTGTAATTTACGACAAGTGTTCTGAAGTGAAATAATCTAAAAGTGTACTAAAACCATGTATTTCAATTATAGGGATGATTTGCAAATAAAAAAACCCGAAGTACTTTCCACACCAGTATTTTTGTATAATAAATTAGTCTTGAATTTACGTCATATCATTTGCATATTGATATTTCAAATGTTTATATATCGGAAAAGAGAAGACCACACACAAAAATACTGCAACCATACAAGTGATTTTGAAAATACTTTTTTTCTTGATATATTGATTGATTGATTGATTGAAGACTTTATTTAATAGGGTGACACGTGACAGTAATTTTGTTAACTGATTAACTTGTGGCCCTCAAATTTTTTTCGTTTTTTCGTTTTTGTTTTTAGCACGGGCACTGAAGATGATCGTCACCAGCGTCTTTAATGGTTCTTTAACGTCCGCCTTTATTACTTATTTATTTATTACTTATTTATTTATTATTATACTTATTTATTATTAATGTATAGAAGTATAATATAATTCTTTTAATATATTAATTTGTAATTAGGAGCGTTTGTTTCTTGTTTCTTAAAGAATAAAGAGCTATCATCATCATCATCATCATCATCATCATCATCATCATCATCATCATCATCACTATTACTATTATACAGGGTTTTATAGTGAAGATAGACGGGGCCTACGGTTTTAAGTCCTTGTCCGAGAAGACTTGAAGGTCTAACCATTTGCAGATATTATTACAAAGGCAGCACCTTCTCCTCAGTTATTTTAAGACCCTGAGTGTTGTATATATTACTTAAAAGGTAAAGTATAATTCATAAGAGATGAACATATAAAATACCGACTACAGGCAATAAAGAAAATGAATAGTTTACGGTGAAAAAAAGAGGCGTTACTGGTAGAAATACTGTTATTTTGGTGACGAACTCTAACTAAACTTATTTAAAACAAGTGTAGCCGGTACACAAAGAAATAATAGGCAATGGGGATAAAATTTGGCAAGAAAAATAATAAACGATATAAATACGAAGCTTCTAACATAAATCATTCTTATAATGTTTTTGAGTTTAGAGTCAAGTAGCAAAAGGTTTTGGTAAAGGCAATAAAAACGTGTTATTTTTGAGCTTTGGAAAAGACATTGCTTTAGGTAAATACTCATGTACATGAGAATATTTAATTATAAGCTATATATAAATACTCATCATGATCATACTCTTTGCAGTCACTAGTGCTAAAAACGCTAAGAGAAACCAAAATTACTTAGGCCCCTTGTATGCGACGCCACTAGATGTATAAATACGAAGCTTCTAACATAAATCATTCTTATAATGTTTGAGTTAGAGTCAAGCAGCAAAAGGTTTTGGTAAAGGCAATAAAAACGTGTTATTTTTGAGCTTTGGAAAAGACATTGCTCTAGGTAAATACTCATGTACATGAGAATTATAAGCTATATATAAATACTCATCATAATCATAATCTTTGCAGTCACTAGTGCTAAAAACGCTAAGAGAAACCAAATTTAGTTAGGCCCCTTGTATGCGACGCCACTAGATTTCTACCCTGATTCCATAGTGTCTGCGTAGGTAAATATCTCTCCCATAGCATAATAGTCTGACTCCTGAGACTTCCTGTATATTCGGCGCAAAATAAATTACATTTTTACATCGTTGAGCTCTCAAGGAAAGTCAACTTTCTTGCTTTGATCCCCAGAAGGGAATTAAAGAGGATTTACGAACACACACTGACTTACCAGTTACTTCTCCAACTGCAGCAGTCTTTGGCAGAAGGCGAAGATGATACAGGGTGACCCATTCTTCATACCCATCATCAAACTTCACATGATAGAACTTGAAGTTTTTCTTTGACTTGTCAACTTCTTTGACTGTAGCAGCATAATACGGCGAGGGCCGCTTGTATCGAGCAAATACTCGAGTCCCTTGATGAACCTCTTTGACGTTGGCAAGGATCTCAGGAAAGACTTTGACATGAGCATCTTTGACGTCATAAAGATACTTGTCACCATCGTTGAAGTCAACGTGGAGCTTGGTTCCTTTGAAGGACACATATCCTGGGAAGTATCTTATGCCAGACCACCAAGCCCATACGAAACTCCCAACTTCGATGGCACCTTCATGAACTGTCAATAATAATAATAATGAAATCATTAGATATTATTCTTTGCACAATAAAATCAAACAAACAATGAACCCGGAAACAAAAGTTAATGCCCACGGGCATATGCAAGCAATAGACGTTTTTTTTTAGCTTCGTTGCAATGTTCTCACAATTTCACACCACGTGTCATTCTGTGGGATAAGATTTTTTAAAGTTGTATCCGTATATTTGTGGCTTGCTATGCGAAACCATAAAACAAAAACATGATACTATAGGGAATGACACATTGTTTGAAATTTATTTGAAAGCGTTAAATCCGAGGTAAGCAGATCTATTATGAGTAGAAGTGAAAAAAAAAGGATGTTTGGCTAAGGTGTCGAACGTCACATGAGCCGAACCTAATTGAAACAATGGATAACAAGGCGGTTTTCTTTGATGACATTAGGTTCGGTGTGAAGTTCGACGTGTCACCTTAGTCTAAATGTACTTATTTTACGTCGAGCATGCAGGAAGTAATTTCTCAGTCACTTGAGACAGATAATCATGTCTAAAGCACACGATGCAAGATCAAATTGAAATTTAGAGTTGATTTTTGCGGAGGGACGAAAAATGTGATGTTGAGACTTAAATAATTGGAACTTTCTGCAGAAAAAAATTGAAATATTGCACGTGTATCTTGAACTTTCACGACGGAATTGCCACCATAACGCTATCTAGCACAGCTTAATATTATTCAAAAACAAAGGAGTCCCCCCCTCCCTCCCTGGAAAAATAATCACAATTCTTTCCATACCGTCACGATGTTTCATTGGAACAATTCGAATATTTTCCAGTTTGTGCCAGATCTCATCAGTATCGTCAAACAAAATATAAAAAAACGTCGTATTGTTTTCTTTCTTAGATTTCATCACTCGACCAAAATACCACTTATCAGTGCCTTTCCATGAACCAATCACAGGACTTCCGATATGAACTTCGTTAACCAAAGGCACTCTGTCCGGGACGATGGCAGGGGTATCATGGATGCTGACATTCACCGATTGTCCGTTATAGGTCTTGACGGTGTATCTGTTTTGCTGTTCAGACGAGACGAATCCTTGAGCATAGCGACCATCTTTTTCTCTGACGAATACGATACTTGACGGTATGATTTCTCCATCTTTTGCTGTATGGAAAATGTATGGAAAATGGTTTAGCTTAATTAACTCAAAAATGCAATACAAGACCATATATATACCATATATTCGTGAAAAAGCAAACTAACAAAATTGTACAAATTAGTGCAAAGTTTTGTAAGCCTACAACCTACTGAGGTCTACTGAACTTACTAAATTGTGCAAATTTGTGCAACTTCTTATCAAGTTTTTCACGGATATATGGCATGCACTAAGACGCAGGTACAATTTGCGAACACAACAAAAGGGAAAAACGGCTGAAAAAAAGAACCTATTTCGAAAATCGTTGTTGTATAGAGCAAGCAGTTGATAGCTTAGCCCGATGCTACTCCAATGATTATACACCTATTTCGAAAATCGTTGTTGTATAGAGCAAGCAGTTGATAGCTTAGCCCGATGCTACTCCAATGATTATACACCTATTTCGAAAATCGTTGTTGTATAGAGCAAGCAGTTGATAGCTTAGCCCGATGCTACTCCAATGATTATACACCTATTTCGAAAATCGTTGTTGTATAGAGCAAGCAGTTGATAGCTTAGCCCGATGCTACTCCAATGATTATACACCTATTTCGAAAATCGTTGTCGCACCAAGAGCCTCAAGTAACAAGCCAAGACTCCAGAGAACGTCGGTACTTTTAGTTATAATTGATTTATTCTTGGTTCATGCAAGTGGCTATAGCTCTCCACTAATTATCATCTCAAGCAGCCTTGCTTGGAGCAATTTGTGAAGTCAATAAATGAAAATGCACCATGAATAAACTAATTACAGCTAAAAGTACCGACGTTCTCTGGAGTCTTGGCTTGTTGCTTGAGGCTTTTGGTGCGACGATTTTCGAAATAGGTGTATAATCATTGGAGTAGCATCGGGCTAAGCTATCAACTGCTTGCTCTATACATATTAATGATGTGCGAATCAGCAGTTCTCTAATGATTTAAAAATAAAATACAGTGACACCCTTTTCAAGAATTCGACATTACCTCCAGGTTTAGAGTGCGTCAATACTCTTATCTTGTCGACCCCGTGCGAACTTTCCTGGCCGTCTTTGAACTGTACACAATAAACTTCCACATTATTCTTTGTTTCTTTTTTGATTATCTTTGCAGTAGAGTAGTAGTAAGTGACTTTAGGATTGGGCGCGATTACTTTGGTACCAAGTTTGAGGTTGTCTTTACCAGGGTTCTTATCAAGTACAACTGCTATAAGATTATTCAAGTCGTGGGATGTCTCGTCGCCATCGTCAAACATCAGGTGAATACGGCTGTCTATCTTAGAGACATATCCAGAGTAGTAATGGTTGTTTTTAGGCCAAAGACCGTAGATACGAGCACCAGGGATGATTTGGTCTTGTGGAACTATAAATCATAAAAGCAAATTATAAAAGGATTCTTTCAGAAGGCAATGCAAGGCATAAGGTGACTGCCTACTTTTGGAAAAAAAGATTAAACTTTTTTTAAAACTTCGATTTTCCGAATTGAAATTTAATGCTGATTCCAAATCTGGAAAGAAAAATTGGGTGTCCCGAGCTTGTTTTCAAGATAATCAGCATTTGATGGAAGCCTACGCGCCAGCTTTTGGAGCAAAACTTGCGCCACCGGAAGTGATTAGAAAAAAATTAAGATTCATAAGATAATAGTTATTTGCAGACTTTATGATTGCACGAATGAAGGCAAGTCAATCATTGTACAATAATACGTGGATATTTTCGACAAAAAGACAAAGAGATAAATTAATTTGTCATATTTTATAGTTCCGAATCTCTTAAAAAATCTCATAAAGTCGAACAAAATTCCCTACAAAAATCTATTTTTTTATGTGTTAGAATAATTAACTTTTTCTAAGATGTTGATATAACCTAGATTTTTAGGAGTTTATTTAAATAATCTATTAAAAAAATAGAGAGTCCCGTGTAAAATTTGAGGGTTTTGCCCTGTTGAAGCTCAAAACGCGTATGGTTCTTCAATAAAATCTTGTAGATTTTCAGCGGTTTTTGAGCGCGCGCACATCGTGGGCTTAAAAATGAATTTTCATACCAGAAAAAAAAAAAGTCTTTTTCACAATTTGCAAGGCTGAACAGACATTTTCATATGAGAAAAAAAAATTCACTACATCTTTTTTAAAAAGATGCATATAGTTTTGAAATGTAAAAAGGAGGTTGGGAAAAGTCCCAAATGTTTAGAGATTGTAACAAAAAAAAGCACATAGAATATTTGTTATTTCCATCCAGCTTCCTTAGCACAGTATTTTTTGTATCTTTCAGCAATAAATGAAACAAAATCCGTTTCATCAAACGTCTACCTGAGAATCTTAACTCCTCGATAAAATTAGCCTGCGTCAAATCCGGCGAAAATTCCGGATGTGACGCAGGCTACCATAAAATGAAGTCAGTTATTGAGGGAAAACGTCCCCACAGCAGTCTCACCTGGTGTCAAGTACCATCTGTTTTCCTTATCGATAGCCTTCTCACTCCATAAAGTATCATCAGTGTTTTGCTTTATCTTATTGCCGTCCTCACTAGCTGGTGCAAGTGACATCAGGCATGCAGTAATGGTCTTAATGGTTGGTGCAGACACATGGATGTGAGCAACACTCGTTCTTATGTCAATATGCATACTTTCACCCTCTGGAGCTGAGATGTGCAGTGCTAACTGCGACAAGTAAAACACCTAACGAAAGAAAAAAGAAAACAATGAAATGTCTTGGTCAAATACCGTAGATAATGTTTGAATCGTGATTACTTAGGAAGGCTAGCGGCGCCGGAAGATGTTTTTGCTTTACTTAATGTAGCCCTATGGATCTATATACGAGGAAGAAATCCAAAAGTATTGGTATTGCAATCCATTGACAAGGGACAAAGGTTTTCGGAAACAAAGGTGATAGGCAACAGGAGATAGCCTATTCCAGATGAAAGAGTGTTTATAGTGTCGACGAAACCATTCAAAATACCTCGATTATTCGTTTTTAGAAGCCCATAATTCCCTTCAAGTTTTGAATGATAAATGAAGGCCTATTGCTACGACAACCCTTTTTGTAATAGGTGTTAACAAAAGGGAAAGAAAAAACGGAAGAAGGAAGGAAGGAAGGAAGGAGAAAGGAAAGAAAAGAAAAACTAGGATTCATACTTGCGTCTTGGTGGCTGCTCGGTGTTCTGGATCAAATGCAGCAGATGTGATACTCAGATTAGACAAATGACCAAACATTTTCTGCTGTCCTTGGGTAACCATCATGTTGAAATCCAGAGCATTCTAGTAAGAAGGAAAAAAAAAATTTATCGCCGCATGACATTATCGTAAGCGTACATATCCTCAAGAGTTGCCAAGCAAGAGGAAAATGGCAATAGATTGCGTAAATAGCTGTTATTATAGTTGAGCCCGCAATGAGAAATTATTTTGTTTTAAGAATCATACAAGTGAGGCTATCGGGTCGATACAATGCTTGTTGTCTCATTTACATCTCATTTGCATGCATCCATAATAACTGCTATTGGGAATTAGCAGTTATCGGAGTTACACTCTGTTGCCTTCAAACAATTCTTTTAAGTCGAGGCATTTGGGTCAATACAACAAAATGTATAGAAACGGACCCACATGCAATAATTGTCTGAAGGCAATAGAGTGTAACTCCGATATCTGCTATTGACTGCCTATCAAAAAGAGGAATGGAACAGTGTAACCTTTTTTTCGTGACAAGTTATTTTGCTACCAAAAATGAGGAAAAAGGCATTCCTGTCCTACAACACGGCGCTCAAGTAATGTTATTTCCTAAAGGAAGCATGTCAATGCTTCCCTTAAACATGGCTGCCCTGAATCCCCTTCCATTGGTAAAGCCATCTCACCTTTAAAAACAGTGCATTAGTAGCTTTATCCTTAGCATCAGCCAACAGAACGATTTCCGGTTGTCTCAGAGAAAACTGTAGTCTTAGTTCCGGTGATTCCTGGTCTGCTGGTATGCCAGCAGCTGTAATCAAAGCAGCTGCCTGTGTAGGGTCTACGTGGACAACTGGAGGTATTGCGGAGGGAGCTGCTGCTAAGGCGGATGTGAACACATTTGACAAGACTAGCAGAAACTCTAGGTTTGCAACGATGTGGACATGGTTTACCTCGATGTTGACTGGAAGGTAAATAAATAAATGAATATCATACATCTATTTTATAAAAGGCTGTCGTAATGAAAACTGAATGCAGCAGCGTGAATTGACCACTTGCCATCGTGAATAGACCCCTCGTCTGAATGCAGCTTAATTTGGAGAACATAACTTAGGAATTGAAATTATTTTGTTTTCTACTTTAAATTGAGCTGCTTTGACGTCACATGCAAGGGGTCTATAGTGCAAAAAAGCAAAAAGTTTTCGGTTTGCAAAATAACGTACGACATTAGCCATGTGCCAGAATTGGTAGCATTTTCGCGCAAAATTCGAAACTTTTACAAATTAATGCAAGGAATACAAGTCGATTCCGGTGGCAAATAAACATAATCAGTTTCCTCGGAAACAAAGAGCAGTCGACTTGTGGAAACAAAGTATACAAAACGTATAAAAATATGACATATAATCCCTATCGGCGGCACTAGACTTTACCATGTAAACTAAGACACTTACTGTTCTTGTCTTGGTTGGGT